>NW_006476096.1:0-326 GCF_000325575.1 Pteropus alecto | reverse complement strand
TTTTTTTGATTGGGTTATTTGGTTTTGTTTGTTTTTGAGTTGCGTGAGTTCTTTCTGCATTTTGGATATTAACCCCTTATCAGATACATAGTTTACAAATACTTTTTCCCCATTTCGTCGGTTGTATTTTCACTTTGTTGATGGTTTCTGTTCCTGTGCAGAAGCTTTTTAGGTCCACGTGGACTCACTTGTCTGTTTTTTATTTTGTTGCTTGCACCTCAGCTGCGATTTCCAAAAAGTCATCACCGGGGCCCAGATAAGCAGCTCAATTTTATGTTTTCTTCAGGAGTTTCATAGTTACAAGTCTTACGCTTAAGTCTTCGATC
>NW_006476095.1:0-326 GCF_000325575.1 Pteropus alecto | reverse complement strand
TTCCTCTTTTCTGTATACAACATAAAACAGGGTTACATTTAGCTCCCAAAGCTCCACTGGGAATGAGGTGGTAGCATGTGCCAGTGCATACACAGAAAGGTCCTTTTTGTTCAGCTGCTCAAGCCTCTTTGGATAGAGAGCCATTTAAAGGAAGCGTGTAAGCAAGGCATCGCTCTTATGGGTGCCAATGCAGGTCTGAGCATGTACCGGCAAACAAGGAAGGAACAGGCCTTCCCTAGACCACCTCGTCAGCAGATTGAACCCAGCTGAAGTCCTTCGGGTCTGACTCACTTTCCTCATGTGAAAAATCTAGATAGTGAAAATAA
>NW_006476094.1:0-326 GCF_000325575.1 Pteropus alecto | reverse complement strand
TTTATGGAGAGACAAGACACTTGCTGAGCTTAGGGCTGGCAAATTTCCAGACTAGAATTTTAAACTTTGTGTTTAAAAATGCACAAGCACATACGTGTGCATAGCACACATGCTTGCACAAGCTCTCACATCTAGGCAACATGCCAGGCCAACATGGCATGCTAGAGATATCATTGGCTCTGAGTCAAACATCCTCCAGGTTCCATCATTCCCTAGTTTCATGAACTTAGGAAAGTCACTGGGCCCAGGTGTGTCTCATTCAAAGTCTTCACTTGAACAAGAATAATAAAATCTATCTGGTAGGGTTGTGGCAAAGCTAGGAGATG
>NW_006476093.1:0-326 GCF_000325575.1 Pteropus alecto | reverse complement strand
GGTAACTGAAACCATGGAAAGTGAAACCATCTATGGGTAATTGAAACTATGGAAAGTGAAACCATGAATAAAGGGCGGAGGGGAGGACTACTGTAGATCCATAGAAAGGAATACTACTCAGTAAGAAACATGAAGTATTGATACATGCAATAACATGAACAAATCTCAAAATAAGTATGAGCTGAGTGACAGAAAAGAAACATAAGAAAGTAGTATGTGATTTCACTTATTTAAAATTCTAGAACAGGCAAAATAATTTATAGTGCGGAGAAGCATATGCTGGGGCGGGATGGGATGGGCCACAAAAGGGAGAGTTTACAAAGTGG
>NW_006476092.1:0-326 GCF_000325575.1 Pteropus alecto | reverse complement strand
CAGTATTATATTTGTAGTCATTTAGCCAATACCTTAGATCTCTGATCAGAATGCTAAACTCACCGACCTTCATGTGGGGCGTGACCGCATACATCCCGAACAGGAGCAGAATAACATCAGAATCTGGGTCCTTAGCTTAGAGATCTTCACTAAGTGAGCATAACAAAAATGGGGATTTCCCAGCATTATGCTTCTTAATTAATGTCTGCTGATTGAATCAGCCTCTATTCAGCTTATCTTAAGTAGCAATGTATAATTACATGTCAAGAGTGAAATATGAAACCAAAAAAGAAAAAGATTCTCTGACGTTAGTGATGCCTATGTAC
>NW_006476091.1:0-326 GCF_000325575.1 Pteropus alecto | reverse complement strand
AAATCTTAGAATGTTTACTCCAGCAGTTTGACATAGTTAATATGGATAAAATGCTTTTCATTATTTAACTCATTGTATAGTCCTATTATAACTTGTTGAAATATTTAAAAAAATCAATGAACTTTATAGTGACTTTACCGAACTCTTAATCAGTACGACATTTCGAAATTATATTCCCTTGAGTTTTCTAAGTGATGTTTGTTATCAATTAATAATATAGACGTCCTGCTCCTGCACATTAAGTCTGATAGCTGCCATTTAAGTCGCAGACATTTTGTGTTGATAGGAAATACCACAAAACTATTACGTAGCATTTGTCACAGCCG
>NW_006476090.1:0-326 GCF_000325575.1 Pteropus alecto | reverse complement strand
CTGCTTGTGATCTAATAGTTAAAACTCTCCAAGAAAATGCTTTTCACTCTGGCCCATCCTGACTTAAAAAAAAAAAAAAAAGCATAACAAGCACTGTAAAAAAAAAAAAACAAAACAAAACCCAACTTGGTTAACTACAATTTTCAGGCATATTCGGAGAGAGAAAAGACCAGACATCCTAAACCGAGCAAGATGATTTCATTGATCATTTATCAAATGATTATTATCATTTATTTCCGAATGGTGTGATTCCAACAGGATGGAAACGAGAATCGTTTTTCTCATGAAAATCTGATTTGTTGCCTTCAGAACTAGCGAAGGTACCG
>NW_006476089.1:0-326 GCF_000325575.1 Pteropus alecto | reverse complement strand
GGAGCTGGTGGCGGCTGGCCGGCCCGCCTCCTCTGCCCGGGAGGGAGGCCGTGGCGAGTGCAGACCCTGCGGGGGCCGCCCCCAATCCCGGCTGTCCTGTCTGCAGCCAGCATTGTTCCTCAAGCAAAGAAAGAACATGGGAGTGGCAGATGACAAGGGTATGTGTCATGGCCTCAGTCTGGAGCATCACGGCCCCGACCTCCGACCTTTCTGGAGGTCAGACAAGGCTGATGGTCAGGGTGGGCCCGGCTGGGGGCCATGGCCCGGGGCCTCCTGTAAAGCTTTCAACCAGGGGACAGGACAAACTCACTTTGTAAGTGACCACC
>NW_006476088.1:0-326 GCF_000325575.1 Pteropus alecto | reverse complement strand
AAAGTTTCCCTCTGCGGTAGGCAGAGCAACGCCTTCCACTCCCAAAGATGCCCGTGGCCTAATCCCAGAAACGGGAAACACGCTGGGTGACGCGGAAAGGGGAGTTAGGGTGCAGATGGAGTCGAGGTCGTTAAGCAGCTGACCCTGAGATGGGACAGCATCCTGGATCACCCAGGTGGGCCCAGCATAATCCCGGGGCTCCTTACAAGTACAGGGGAGACAGAAAAGGGAGAACCGGAGAGATGGCAGCCTGAGGACTCAGCCCGGCGTCACTCACTTTAAAGATGGAAGAAGGGGCCACGAGCCGAGGAGCGCGAGCCGCCTCT
>NW_006476087.1:0-326 GCF_000325575.1 Pteropus alecto | reverse complement strand
ACCTCTGCTGCCTGCAAGAATTGCAATATTGCTTCCAGGAAGAGCAGGGACTGCTCCAGAAGGCAGGTATTTTCACTGTGATCTATGACTAGAGCGGAAACGGCTGGGCACAGAATTTGCACCAAAACGGAGGCTCTATGGGCCTTATGGCCGTTGTCTTTCTGAGTTTCTGCTTGGCCCAAGCCACAGAGTGCCTACAGCCCATTGATAGGCAGCCTCTCCTGCCCTGCTTGGCCCTGGAGTTGCGCATTCTGTGTAGGCAACGGTCCTTGGCTAGTGCAGTGAGTGCGTTTTGGAGGAAACAATTGTGGGCAGACCACTGCTGC
>NW_006476086.1:0-326 GCF_000325575.1 Pteropus alecto | reverse complement strand
GTTTTCCTGAAATGAATCAAGGACATTATTTGGGTGCCCTTTGTTAATTTTGCCCTGTGAAAAGGCACATGACCACCTGCCCTCAGAGCACAGCCACCCTGGGGCCAGGTCTCTGAATGAGACTCTCAGAGCACAATTCCTGCCATGTTCTCCCTGAGCATGGACTGGTCAGTGTGGACGTGTCCCATGGTCATGCATGCTTTTCCGGGAAGAGCGCAGGTCTTGGAGGGCCACACAGGGAACCTTCCCAAGGGCGACCATCACTGGATGAGGGACACCAGGTTAGGTCACTTTGCTCATGAGTTTGACAGACTCTGAGCTCTTGC
>NW_006476085.1:0-326 GCF_000325575.1 Pteropus alecto | reverse complement strand
TTCTTTATCCATTCATCTATCAGTGGACACCTAGGCTGCTTCCACGCTGTTTTCCCCAGTGGCTGCACCAATTCCCAGTCCCACCGACAGTGCACGAGGGTCCCCTTTCCCCCACATCCTCGCCAGCACTTGTTTGTCGGTTTATGGAAGATGGCCATTCTGACAGGCGCAAGGTGACGTCTCATCGTGGTTTCGGTTTCCGTTTTCCTGATGACTGGTGACGCTGAGCATCTTTTCCTGTGTCTGTCGGCCACCGGCATGTCCTCTTCGGATAAATGTCTCTTCGTGTCCTTTGCCGCGTTTTGGATCGGATTGTTTAATTTTTT
>NW_006476084.1:0-326 GCF_000325575.1 Pteropus alecto | reverse complement strand
CCAGTGTGAGTGAGAAGTGTGACACCAGCCCTCCCGGGGGAAGGGCCCTGTGCATGTTCACCTGCACCAGGGGAGGCTCAGCTGCGAGGTCCCCGGTGGGAACGCTAGCACCTGAGCAGGGTCCTTGGCCTGGCACCACCCACGCGTGGATGAGGAGGCTGCTGGCCACCTGCCCGGCCACTGCGGGGACAGCTCACTGCAGGCGCCCTGCAGTAGCGCCGCCTCCCCAGTCCCAGGGACAGTGTCCGGGTCATGCTGCCACCCCTCCCGCCCGGCCCACGAGACACCGCTGCCCTGCCGAACACGGCCCGCGTCAGCCTCATGCA
>NW_006476083.1:0-326 GCF_000325575.1 Pteropus alecto | reverse complement strand
TGGGTTCTCTGATGTCGGCCTCACATACATCACCATAAGGGTTCCATAGAACAGGGACACCACCATTAGGTGGGACCCACATGTGGAGAAAGCTTTAGTTCGACCAGCACCAGAGGGAACACGAAACACAGCTCTGAGAACCAGAGTATAAGACCCCAAGATAAAAAGGAAGGGTCCAAAGATGATCATTGAGTTTAAGATGTAGCAGATAAGCTCAGTAGAAGGAACAGGGATGCAGGCCAGTGCAAACAATGGGCCTGGGTCACACACAAAGTGATCGATGATGTTGGGTCCACAGAAGGAAAGTTGGGAGATAAGGACAATGG
>NW_006476082.1:0-326 GCF_000325575.1 Pteropus alecto | reverse complement strand
AAACAAACAAACAAACAAAAACAACATACAAATGAAAGCATAAGTAATACTATGAAGGAAATAAGCCCAAGTACTGACAGAGTGAATGGAGAAAGGGTAAGGTGAATGCAGAGGGAACTCTCACTCAGGAGTCAGGAGGCGAGGTCCAAGTGAAGGTCATTCCCTGAAGCCCAAGTGGCAAGTACAAGGCCTGAGGGGAGTGCAAGCATCACTTAGGAAAGCCATAGCCGGAGGGCCTGTGTCGCTGAAGTTTCATGAGATGAGGACAGGAAGGATTTAGTAGCCAGAATATTGAATGCCGATAGAAAGAAAATGGATTTTTTTTT
>NW_006476081.1:0-326 GCF_000325575.1 Pteropus alecto | reverse complement strand
ATCAGGACGGCTGACCTTTGGGGAAGGGCTCGGGCGGGCGGGCGGGAGCAGGTGAGCCGGCCAGGATGGGGCACAGGAGAAGGAGCTGGCGGCAGAGCCGTCTCAAAGCTCTGTTGTCTAAGACTTGGGGACACCGTGGTGCCCACGGCAGAGCGGATGCTGCCCGCACGCGCAGAGTGTGCCCACCAGGGGCAGACGCGGGGGCCTGGGCGTCCCCCGAGTCACTGCCCTGCTTTTCTGCTCATTCGATCGTGTGTCTGCTTTGCCCGTGTCCTCACTTCTAATGAAGGAAATCACGCTCCCCTCGCCGAGCGTCCCCTGCTGAC
>NW_006476080.1:0-326 GCF_000325575.1 Pteropus alecto | reverse complement strand
TTTCTCCTGGTCAGATAATGTGCTTCCTCATTGGTTGCTCAGCATTCTTAGTCTAGGTTTGAATTTCTTTTTTATTTCTTGAATCTTTTGGTAGAGATCTCTTGTTTTTCTTTTGTTGTTGTTTTCTTGTATCTCCTTACATTGACTATTAAAATAGTCCTCTTTATCTCTATGTGATAGTCATAAAAAAAAAAGTGTTCTGGATTCTAACTCTGCTTTTGTCACCTTTAACTCTGGCCTCTTGCCTGTCTTTAATAATTTTTAGTGTTTCTTTTGTCATCCATTGTCTTCTCTCATTCTTCCCTAATATTTCTAGTTTCAGTCCA
>NW_006476079.1:0-326 GCF_000325575.1 Pteropus alecto | reverse complement strand
CCCCCCCCGAGCGTGCAGGCGGAGCCGCGGGTTTGTCTTCGCCCCCGCTCGCCACTCAGCGCGGCCCGGAGGGCTGGGGCGGGGCTGCCCCGGGAAGCGCGCACCGTCTCGGGCCCAGACGTGGGCAGTGGTGTCCACTCCGCGGCTCAGGAGGCTGAGATGCCTGTAGCCACAGGCCAACCGTAGATGCAGCCAGGGGCCCTGCGTGAGGACATGTCACTAACTTGTCCCCATAGGCCACACCGGGACAAAGATCAGAGGGTCTGCCGGCTGGCACGGGCCCGAGTGGTGGCGGCCGCGCGGTCTCTGGGCGGGCGGCCGCGCGG
>NW_006476078.1:0-326 GCF_000325575.1 Pteropus alecto | reverse complement strand
TTCCATCTTCCAGGAATACTTCCCTTTCTCTTCACCTCCATTTGCCTGATTAACTTCCATTCATCCTTCTATTATTAGCTTAGACTTTACTTTCTCTGGGGAACATTCTCTGACTCTCCCAAATCTGAGTTAGGGATCCTCTGAGTTACATGTCTGGGATGATGCATCAGAGAAGAGAAATGGCATGCTTTATGGGGAGAAGATCCATAAATCTGTGAATGGAATTATTCCAGTAGCAGTAAGAGTTTAAAGCCAAAGGAGGCTATGAGATTATAAGCCTTTGAAAATTTCACAGACATCTTGGCAAGGGCTTTGGAATTCTACTG
>NW_006476077.1:0-325 GCF_000325575.1 Pteropus alecto | reverse complement strand
TCTAACTCTAAACTAAACCTACAATGAAACCTAAAATTAACCATAAACTTAACCCTAAGCTAAATCTAACATGGTCCTAACTCTAACCCTAACCCTAAAGCTAACCCTAACCCGAACCTATACCTAAGCCTAACACTCACCCTAACGTATACCTAACCCTAAATCTAACCATAAAACTAATCCTAAGCTAACCTCTTACCCGAAATCTATTCCTAAACACAATGCTAACCCTAATCCAAAATCTAATTTTAACCTAACCCTAACCCTAACTCTAACCCGAACCAAAACCCTGACACTAATCATAACTCTAATCTCTTACCCTAAC
>NW_006476076.1:0-325 GCF_000325575.1 Pteropus alecto | reverse complement strand
TAGAGTCTTCTGCTATCTCATCATTGGGTCTTTCCCCGCTTTCAAAGAAGCTCTCCAGGGATATTTGTCTTTTACTTATTTTTACTAGGGTTAGCTTGTGAGCTTACCAAAACTGTGACTGAAACAAGTGCACAGTGTGAGAAAGAGGCGTGGACCAAAGTGATAAGTAAAAAAATGGGTGGGCCAAATGCAGACTAAAATAAGTGTCAGATCTTGGCTTAAAGCCTGCCACCAGGTGCAGCTGTACAATTAAAGTACAACTCATTTGCCACTATAAAGCCTGCCACCAGTGCAGCTTAATTGTCACTTGCCACTCACTGATAAG
>NW_006476075.1:0-325 GCF_000325575.1 Pteropus alecto | reverse complement strand
CCAACCTTATATTGTCTCTGGCCTTCCGGTCAACCTATGGGGAAGAGATATTATGGGAAATATGGGAGTTTATCTCTATAGTCCTAATCCTATTGTATCACAGCAGCTGTTTGATCAAGGACTTTTGCCTCAGCAGGGTTTGGGAAGTAAAGGGCAAGGCTCAACCTCAACCCTTATGCCTAAGCCACGTCCACCTAGAGCTGGTCTGGGGTATTTTTAGAGGAGGCCATTATCCAGCCTGTACCTCACGCAGACCCAATCACCTGGAAAAGCGAGGAACCTGTGTGGGTGGATCAATGGCCTCTAACAGAGGAAAAAATAAAGG
>NW_006476074.1:0-325 GCF_000325575.1 Pteropus alecto | reverse complement strand
CCTGAATAGCAGGCGACCTGCGACCGGGTGCCCCAGCGGCAGAGAGACCTCACCTGTGAACACGTTCTGGAAGCCGTCCGTTGCCGCCGGCACCCCAGACGCCGTGGCTGCCAGCGCTCGAGGCGTCCCACGGTCCGCAGCCGCCCCGCGCTCCAGCAGGTGTGTAGAGCCTCCCGCCCGCGGCGTGCGCGCGTCCAGCTCCTCCGTCCAGTCCGCAGAGCGGCTGAGGCCGCCGGCGAGGCCACCCTCGGCCCGGTGCTTCTTGGCCGAGGCGGCCGCGGATGGGAAGGCAGCTCTGGGTCCTTGGCTCGGGGATGACTCCGGC
>NW_006476073.1:0-325 GCF_000325575.1 Pteropus alecto | reverse complement strand
CACTTCTGGATTACAGAAGTCAGGCATTCAAAAACTAGTTTCCTTTGCATGTGATGCATAATTTCTCTAAGTTTATAGTATTTCTACCTATTCATAATGACAACGTGTGAACCGAAGTATAGAAACACCTTTTTCGATGCAGTCTAATGTCTTTTCAGCATTTATGTTCTCTTCCAAAAAACGGATGCCTGAACTTCATTCATACGAATTTCCACAATGAAACTACGAGGTTTCCAGTATTTGTTTCACACTTCATAGTTGTTGGAAGATTCCAACTTAGCTTTAAAAATTACAGTTATCAAGTTGCTTCTTAGAACAATACTGC
>NW_006476072.1:0-321 GCF_000325575.1 Pteropus alecto | reverse complement strand
CATTAACTACACAGGAAAAGGCTGTGTCTTTTGTCGAAAACTATCTCCACTTCTTACAGTATCCAACACTCAGTATATATTTGTTATATACTGAGTGTTATATACTCAGTATATATTTGTTATATACTCAGTATATATTTGTTATATACTGAGTGTTGGACAGTATCCCACTCAATATATTTGTTAGTTAGCAGACATTGAGCTCAATTTAAGGATGTTGAAATCTTTTCAGCATCTGTGCTTTAGGAACGCGATAGAAAACTTAGAGTTTAAAACTGCAAATAAACACTGTAAGGTTTGTAGGTTTACTTGGACTCTTGT
>NW_006476071.1:0-325 GCF_000325575.1 Pteropus alecto | reverse complement strand
AACAACAGTAGAAAATGAGAATAGGCCCATAGCAAATGAGGAGATTGAGTTTGTAATCCAACTTTCTACCAAAAATAAGCCTGGGACTGAATGGTTTCCCTGGTGAATTTCAGGAAACCCTTTCTTGAGAATGACAATGGCAATATGTAAAAGACACAGAGTCTGCCATGTGGGAGCAAGCAGTCGATGTACTCTTTTATCATTATTAAAGAAAAATGTATGGGAGGGTGGCTTACCGCTTTGTTATATGGTGCTACCTCTAGTGACCTGCTGGTGTGTTTCCTATTTCGCAGGCATTGGTAGCATCGGCATTCTGCTTCACAGA
>NW_006476070.1:0-325 GCF_000325575.1 Pteropus alecto | reverse complement strand
TCAGTCATTGCTGGATGAGGACTAGATGTTAAAAAAATGGAGATTGATTGACAGAACAGCTTTTGAGACTGGAGAAGACAGTTACCAGAAGATGGTGTATGAGGAGGATTGGACCCTTGGAGCCTCCACTTCCCGGAGGCCTCGGGGACCAGCAGGTTCTCTGGGCCTTAGTCTCTCCTACGGAGAACCGGAGGGAATAGTCATTGCCTCCCAGTGACATCTCTCTCATTCAGTCAGCCTCTTATGGTAATAAAAATGCAGGCTTTGAGATTATTCTACCCAGCAGAGCTATCATTTAGAATCGAAAGATAGATAAAGAGCTTCC
>NW_006476069.1:0-325 GCF_000325575.1 Pteropus alecto | reverse complement strand
TTTGCTCAGTGTGCGCACGTCAGAACGGCTACCGATCCAGAGCAGGACCACAGGTTAGTCTCCATTACTATCAGGAATCTCAGTCGACCCCTGAGAAATAGGAGAGTGGGAAAATCAATACGGAGCCATTTAAGGTGTTGAAGTAAAGATACTTAATTGTGTAGTAGTATTACTTAGCACAAAGCCTGATTCAAAAGATATTTCCAAAGTGTTAATTTTTACACAAAGGTCAAAATTTCCAAGGAATGATCACGCAGCACCTGATTTGTGTGGGGTGGTGGCTGAGCAGTTTCGGAGTCCTGGTGTCTTTGTTAAGTGAGCTCGT
>NW_006476068.1:0-325 GCF_000325575.1 Pteropus alecto | reverse complement strand
CTGAGTCTGTGCAACCATCCCTTACTCGCAGGAAATGGCTTGGTGTCACTGGTTTCAGGGGATCCCTTGCCAAAGTCCTCACATAGGCTCGAGACTTTCTAGTGCAATATGTTACCGTCGATCAGAACATGCTTTCTGTTCATGTCTTCCACCCGTAAATCTAATACCTTTTCCATCTTGATTAAGCGCTTACCTTGCTGTGACTAACTTTTGCAGTTTGAGGTGCAAAACTAACATGGATTTCCTCTTTCTTCTTCACAGTTTCATGACAGAAGATTTGTTCTGACCATAGATCTTAGCAACCTCAGCATTCGATTTTTTTTTT
>NW_006476067.1:0-325 GCF_000325575.1 Pteropus alecto | reverse complement strand
GAGGAACAATGGATACCGCCAGCACTTCTGTCCAGAAGAGATCCTCACCTCTGACCCACACTCGGACAACTCAATGTCCCATGTAAGTCCCTGGTGCCCCCACACAGTCGACCTGGCACTAGTGCTCAGAGCGAGCAGGTCCATCACAGCAAAAGTCCGCTCGCAGACATGGCCCCTTTAAGTGTTGTCTGCAGCTGCCAGCTGCCACTGCCGCAGCTTCTGTCCCACTCAGCCACTTAGGACTGGGCAGTCTCACGTCCTCCCCCCATCCTACCTCCTCCCGTAGCAGCGCAATTTCTTATTTCTCTCCCTAGTTGTAGGGCTT
>NW_006476066.1:0-325 GCF_000325575.1 Pteropus alecto | reverse complement strand
GGAAATATTAGCAAGGGTGGTATTAGCACACAGCTCAGGGGGTAGCCACCCCATGATATGGTTAAGTACAGATCTTACTTGCTCTATGCAGCAGGGGGCCTGCTCTCACAGTTCCACATGGTCTGCCAGCTATCACTACCCACTGGACATGGCATAGCCTATGAGGGGTGAGGAGTTGTGATGGTCGCAGCAGAGCAGCACTTCCTTGGCCTGCCATCACTGGTTTCATTTAAGTGTGGTGTTCCAGGTACACAGCCACATCTGATTCTCAGCCATAGCCGAAGTAATGTGCCACTTCCACTGGTAGTTCAGTACACACCCAGCA
>NW_006476065.1:0-325 GCF_000325575.1 Pteropus alecto | reverse complement strand
CTACTGTTAGCCCACTTCACACAGAAGGAACCAGAGTTTAAAAAGCTTGTTCAATGACACACATCTCGAAAGTGGTGGAACAAGGAGTCTGGTTTCAAAACCTATGCCCCTCTCACCACACTCTACTCCTGAGTAGATGACTAAGATCTTTGATCTCTAGCAAACTTTACCTTCATCATAAATCGCCATGGTCCTTTGAGTCTAGAGAACTTCACCCTACATTGACAAGAAACTGGGAACTCCACAGCAAAGAGAATTCAGCAGAACTTTGTGGAAGCAAAGTTGGCTCCCCTCACCCAAAAAATATGGATCACCTGGGGTCACT
>NW_006476064.1:0-325 GCF_000325575.1 Pteropus alecto | reverse complement strand
AGGCAGTGGAGCACATGTGAGATGACATTTTTGGTGGCTTCGCCGCCTTGAAGTGACGCACAGATGAACCCACTATAGGTATCAATGGCAACATGAATATATTTAAGTTTGCCAAACTCATTAAGGTGAGTGACATCCATTTGCCAAATTTCATTAGGGAGCAGCCCTCTGGGGTTAATTCCTAGATGAGGAAGAGGTAAAAAGGTGACACATCCAGGGCAGTTTTTAGTGATCTGTCTTGCCTGATCTCTAGTGATTTTAAACAGAAGGCGGAGGGTATGGGCATTGACATGATGTAAATTGTGAAATTGTTCCGCCTGGGCAA
>NW_006476063.1:0-325 GCF_000325575.1 Pteropus alecto | reverse complement strand
GGTTGGTCAACGGATGCTTGAATGTGTAAAGAAAGAATTATTGGAACGAAGCCATGGTCATCATTTATGTATTGCGTATGGATGCTTTTCCACCACAGTGGCAAAGGTGAGTAGTTGTGACGGAGACACTGTGGCCCACAACCTGAAAATATTTACTGTATGCCTTTTTGGACAATATTTGCCAAGTAATCTTCTGAAAGACGAACTAGGATTGTTATCTCACATGTGACGACAGTGAAAACTTCAGCAAAATATCTCGTAGCGAGGATGTTACATCAAATAGTAAAATAAGGTGGGGGAAAGCCAGAAAGACTACTTACTGTAA
>NW_006476062.1:0-325 GCF_000325575.1 Pteropus alecto | reverse complement strand
GGATTTTTTTTGCACATTTCTAGCAAAAATATATAGCCTTATATATTTCTGCAATGAAAACATGTTATTAAAACAAACTGGATGTTCGTTTCTCAGCCTCCTCAGTCTGGCTGATTAGAATCAGAAAGCTCTTCTCCCCTTCCCTTGGAATCTGCCCATTCTCCTTGGCTCTTTCATCGAGTGGGGTCAGCTGGGCCTCCAGTTAGGACATGCTCAGTACATTCCAGAAGTTCAGTGCTTGTGAAAACAATTCTTCAAGGGGCCTGCTGGCTTTTCTGTAAAATTAGTAGTTGAGAAGAACTGACAGCCTGTTTAAAGATTGTGA
>NW_006476061.1:0-325 GCF_000325575.1 Pteropus alecto | reverse complement strand
GAGGTATTAAAGTTACAAAGTTTCAGTTATAATAGGTGAATAAATCCTGGAGATCTATTTCACAACATAGTATCTTTTGTAAACAATACTGTACTATATACGTAATATTTTGCTAAGAGAGTAGATTTTATGTTAAGTGTTCTTATAACACACAAAAAACTAAATCAAGAGAGCTGGAGGAAACTTTTAGAGATGATAGATATGTCTATGGCGTAGACTGTGGTGATGATTTTATGTGTGTACTTATCTCCAAGCTCATGAAGTCATATATATTAAATAAGTGCAGCCTTCTGTGTGTCAATAATACAATAAAGTATTTTTTTTT
>NW_006476060.1:0-325 GCF_000325575.1 Pteropus alecto | reverse complement strand
GGAACTGCCAGTTCATACTTCTTCATCGCTCCCTTTTTTCACCCAGCCCCCCGACACCCCTCCCATCTGGCGGCCATCAAAATGTCCTCTGTATCTACGAGTCTGTTTCTGTCTCGTATGTTCATTTATTTTGTAGTTCAGATTCCACATAGAAGTGAAATCATGCGGCATTTGTCCTTCCTGTCTGGCTTGCCTCAGTTAGCATAACACCCTCTGCATCCGTTCATCCCTCCAGTTTGGGGGGCAGTAATTCTTCCCGTGACCTCACTTCTCTGAAGGATCTAAGAAGAGTTGTTGATTTTTCAATCTGTTGAGGTTTTTTATT
>NW_006476059.1:0-325 GCF_000325575.1 Pteropus alecto | reverse complement strand
CTAACACTAATGCTATGTCTAACCTCTTAACTTAACACTAACCCTAAAACCTAAACTTAACACTAATGTTACTCCAAACCCTAACATGAACCTAACCCTAATCCTAACCATAACCCTGATCCTACTCATAAAACTAAAGTAAATACTAACCCTATTTTTAAACCTAAGACTAACAATAACCCTAACACTAAATTTTATATTAACAATAAACCTGCCCGGAATCCCTCACCATAACCCTAACACTAACCCTAATTCAAACACTAAAACTAAACCTAAAACTAACCTAAGCCTAACATTAACCATAACCCTGATCCTAACTCTAAAA
>NW_006476058.1:0-325 GCF_000325575.1 Pteropus alecto | reverse complement strand
GGGAGAGACCTTGTGACGTGGGGTAGAGGAGTCACAGAGAGCCAGGCTGGCTCCCAATGCTGCTAACAGGAACCTCCCACTGTCCGCCCTCACCGTCCACACCTCCCCAAGGGGCCAACATTCCCTTGGAGCCAGAGGAGCCAACGGTCCTGAACTGTTCCGTGCTTCTGCTCCCTCAACTCCCCAAATTTCATCTCCTCTTCACCTCTCCATATCTCTGTGTGCAGGAGGCTTGGAGGAAAGCTCATCTCCCACCAATATGACCACGTGTCCACCAGTCCCACAGTGCTCATTTGTACCTGAACCTGAGCATGGGCTTGGCCTG
>NW_006476057.1:0-325 GCF_000325575.1 Pteropus alecto | reverse complement strand
GGAGGGACGGAGGGACGGAGGGACGGAGGGGGACATTTTTCTGACGGGACAGGACTGGACGGGATGAGATGGGGCTGGGCACAGAAGATGGGCGCGGGCCTACACGTGTTCTCGGCTCTGCGCGGATGGAATCTGATTTCTCCGTGCACGGTCGATGGGGCAAGAGCGATCGGGCGAAAAGACGGAGGACAGAGGTCAGAAGGACTCGGAGAAGACGGCTTAGAGAGGCCGGGGTTGGCGGACGAGCGCCGATGTCATCGGAGGCACATGCACGTCGGCGCTTTCCGCACCAGGGCCGTGGCCGGTTCGGCGTCTGGGTGGTTTT
>NW_006476056.1:0-325 GCF_000325575.1 Pteropus alecto | reverse complement strand
ATACATATACATATATATATATGATTGTTTTTAAGGTATCACCACGTTATTCTTGAAAGTTTAAACTAGTATATATCCCTATGCTGCTATTTTAGCCCTATGGCTGTCCTATTGTCTTTAGAATTGGTTATTTATAAATGCATAACAAATTACCCCAACACTTACCAACGCAACACAGCAAACATTTATTACCTCACAGTTTCTGTGGACCAGAGCAACTTATCTGAGTGCCTCTGGCTCTAAGTGTGTCCTGAGGTTGCAGTCAAGGTGTCAGCCAGGGCTCTCTCTGGAAGGCTCAACTAGAGTTGGAGGATTCACTTGCAGG
>NW_006476055.1:0-325 GCF_000325575.1 Pteropus alecto | reverse complement strand
TCTCATAGGAGCACCTGTCCCTGGTGCCAAAAAGGGTGGGGACCGCTGTTAGAGAAACCCTCCCATCTGAGTGCCTCCATTGAGCTTAGCTTCTCCTTAAATGGCTCTTGGTTAGAGTGAAGTATGAGCAGGTCTGCACATTCTGGAAGGGTGGAATGGGCTTCCTGGAGCCCCACTTCTCAGCTGGCCCCACCCTCCAAGTCTTGGCTATCATTTATTCATATGTTCAGAGTCAAGTACTGTGCTGCCTTGGTGCTAAGCATTGGGCAGGAGGAGGTGGTTGTTAGTCAGGGCTCTGCGGTTGTAAGTGACAGAGACCCAACTC
>NW_006476054.1:0-325 GCF_000325575.1 Pteropus alecto | reverse complement strand
AGTTGAGATCCAAGGCCATCATGTTCTGCCAGCCCTCTTTCCTATTAAGTTAGGTTCAAACAGCCTTCTTTGATCCATTCTTATGACACCTACCTGACAATGACCCGTCTCTTCCTAAAAGCCCCAAGTCTGTTGTCCACAAGGAGAATTAGTCACTTCAGTTCTGTTGTTTTCTATGCTGCCTTTCATGGCCATCCATCTTAAAGACCTGGGCCACGTCTTATTTATCTTCATATCCCCAGTGCTCAGTATGGAATTTGGTACATAGAAGGCAAGTATATAGTGACTACATAAATGACTTGGTAATTTGGAAAACTGGCACCAT
>NW_006476053.1:0-325 GCF_000325575.1 Pteropus alecto | reverse complement strand
CAGTTTCTGGTCCGTCACCAGTGTTCACAGGTCTCCACGGGTTTTGGTTACCCAGCATTCCTTTCCCCTTTTTCCGGTAAAGAAAAGCTCCTTCCTGCGGGAAATGTATTTCCTGTGGTTTAGATGAGCTGGGTATCACCCCATCCGGCACAGGGGAGGGATGAAAGCCGGGCCTGACCGAGCACAGTGCCCACTGCTCTGGTCTCAGTGATTGGTGGAGGGACAGGCATCCCATCCATGGTCGACCGAGACCCTTCGCTGGGACCTTTCTGCCAGAACTATAGTGATACACACTTCCTATATATTGGAGTCAGGCCACTTGATT
>NW_006476052.1:0-325 GCF_000325575.1 Pteropus alecto | reverse complement strand
CAAGAATGGAGCTTCCTCACTCTATTTCTGATACACAAGCAGACTTTTCTTAGATATCTTGTTCACTCTTGGAAGGAAGTGTGACACACAGGATCTACTGAGGAATCCTAATTCACAGTTGACGGCATGAGGAATATTATGCTGTGGCGCTCTTTGCAACAGATTTATTTCCCGTCCTTTGACCACCTCGATTTGTGATCAGACCCTAAGACTCTGTCTGTGGACGGTGTGGTGATAGTAGGGTGATAAGGAACGAATGAAGGACAAGTCAGAAATTAAGTGTCACGGGGGAAAATTTCCAATGAGACTTGCGTTGAGCTTGGCC
>NW_006476051.1:0-325 GCF_000325575.1 Pteropus alecto | reverse complement strand
TGGGTGATGCAGCAATCTGTGTGAATGATGAGGCTGTGACTCTGTGTGTTTAACCTCCTCGTGTCATTCACATCCTTCAACCTGGGATCCTGTTGCTGCTGAACTGGTATCAAGTGTATCTTGAGTCCTCAGCTGGAGACCTTGAATGGCCACATTCCTTGGGGCTGGCCTGCTCCCTGTGCCTTTTGTGGTGTTGCTGGTGTCAGCACTGAGTTTCAAGAGGCCCCTCCCTGCTTGGTGGCAGACAGACACCAAGGGATGTCACCTGGCAGGGACGTGTTGCCCTTCCTTCCGGGTGGAATGTGGGTGTATGTCTGTGTGTGTG
>NW_006476050.1:0-325 GCF_000325575.1 Pteropus alecto | reverse complement strand
GGAGGGACCGCAAACGTGAAGCTCAGTGACAACGTTCAGACGCGAAAGTCCACGTATTGTGACCCCGGTTACGGGAAACGGCCGGAAGGGGCCCCCACAGATGGAGCGGGGGACGTGACCGCTGGCGGGCCAGGGTCTCCGTGCGGCCGAGGAGAGCGTCCTGAAACCACAGCATCGCGAATGAACCACACGCCCCGAATCGTCCGCTGCAAAGGGGAGAATTCGTGTGTTTTGTGAGTTTCACCGTAATGGAGAAGAAAAAGGGGAGAACGAGGGAACGAGGCGGCGCCGAGCGCCCCCGCCGGAGCCCCCCGCGTGTGCCCGG
>NW_006476049.1:0-325 GCF_000325575.1 Pteropus alecto | reverse complement strand
CGTGTTTAAGTTATCCACAGCCAAGTTTAAATCAATTTGGTTTGGAAATTTGGTTTCCTCCTATAACTGAAAGGATAATTAACAGGTATAAAACTTTTGGATATAGGCATTTTTATGATTCTTAACCAATATTACCAAAATGTGTCCTCAAAGGAATGACTCCATGTACCTTTTGGTGTTGAGTTTCATGTATTTCGGGGGCAAATATGTGTAATTATTCCTAGCTATTGTTTAAATTTGTATTTAATTACTAGTCTGAAATACTACTCACTCCTTTACCCTGAAGCAACCACAAATATATTTAGTTAATTCCTACTGACATTTT
>NW_006476048.1:0-325 GCF_000325575.1 Pteropus alecto | reverse complement strand
TCTGCTTGACCCGCTGTCTCGTGGGACGTCACCAGCGGCCGGCTCCCTCTGTGCCTCCTATGGTTCCTGCGGGGTCCTCTCTGCACACAGGGGGACCTTCTCCTGCCAGGGTTCGGCCCCGGTGGTCGGCGGGGCGGGGGTGGGAGGCAGGGTGGGCTTGTTCCCGGCGGGGCCCCTTGTCCGCACCTCGCCGGCCGTGCCGTCTCTTTGCGATCTGAGTCTTTCTCCCCCACCTGGGTGACGTCAGGGGCTCGCGAGGGGATACGCTCGTCCCTCCCTCCTCCACACCAGTCGCTGGTCTGGTCACTCAGCTAAGTTTCAGCAA
>NW_006476047.1:0-325 GCF_000325575.1 Pteropus alecto | reverse complement strand
CACACTTTGGTCAAGGGGAAAATGACAACACAGGTCGAAGCAGAACCGCTGGGTTTTCGTGCTTTTCGATATTGAAGACGTATATACTCACAAGTAGGCGATTTCAGTACCTTTTTTCTTGGCCATGAAGGTAACGAAAGCCATCCTGATATCTTGATACATGCTACGGGATTTCTGACCCTGCTCGGTCCCACAAAGCCTTAAAAGCATCACCGTCTAGCCCTTTCCTGAAAAGGGCTGCGGATCCTGCTCTACAATCTCCAGGTTACTGGACACGAACCCCCGGGGAGCCGCCTTCCCGGGGTTCCCTGAGGCATGGTCTACC
>NW_006476046.1:0-325 GCF_000325575.1 Pteropus alecto | reverse complement strand
TTTTTATTTCATTAGTAAACTATATTTGAAATACATATAAAATGCAAAACACTTTAATGAACTGAATAAATGTATATCCACTAAAAGCTTAAAAAAATACATATATTAATGATCTGGAAATGATGATTTAAATGTTGATTCCACAAAATCCATGGAGAATCAGAGAAAAAAGAGAATCATTTTTCCAATTATAATTGAAAAGTTAAAACTTACACCCCAGAATTTTATATTCCACGAAATTACTCTTCTAAACTGAGAGTGAATAAGTCACTTCCTGATAAGCAAATCCTAGACAATTTGTCATTGGCCTAACTGGATACAAGTA
>NW_006476045.1:0-325 GCF_000325575.1 Pteropus alecto | reverse complement strand
GCCCCACCATGCTATGACATGGCACATGGCCCAGAAAAATCAGGGCTCAGTGGCCCGCCTCCACCTCTGGCAGGTTCCTGGCCCCCCAGAACCACAGTGTCCTCGTCTGTGAAGCAGCACGCTCCTCGCAGGTTTGGCGGGTGCATGAAAGAAGGCAGCTCATTCTTCAGGGGTGGAAATGGAGGCTGTGAGAAGTGAGTGACAGCTCGTGGTCAGCAGAAGGGAAGGGCAGCGCCTCCTGCTCCCTAGGGCCAGGGCTTTCCTGTGCCCACTACATGTCCCGGATGCTCCTGTGGGGCCTCAGCTCAGCCCTGAGGTAGTCAAG
>NW_006476044.1:0-325 GCF_000325575.1 Pteropus alecto | reverse complement strand
AAATCATTTAAGCAGCTTAAAGCATTTAAGAGAATCTGATGTATTAAATTATGAAACATTTACGTTCTCAGCGTTTGAATATTTGGGGAAATCTAATTTGTTACAATTATCAGTTTAAAGCTTATTTATTGTATAAGTATAATGTAAATATTTTTAAAAATCATGAATTACCTAGAGATCTCAAAGATAGGACATTGCTTTAACAGATTTGAACCACCTTCACAGGGAAGTGTCTAAAACAAGTTCCCAATTCCTTCGTTGACCTTTACCAAGGAGTAAAAGAGAAAGAGATTTACTTTAAAACAGCGGTGCCCAACCTTTTTAG
>NW_006476043.1:0-325 GCF_000325575.1 Pteropus alecto | reverse complement strand
TCGGGGGCCGGCCCGGTTCCCTGCGGGACACGAGGGATGGCGGCCCCTCGAGCGTCCGCTGCTGCTACGTCTGCGGGGCCGCGGAAAAGGGTGGAGGAACCGCTTCTGTCCACCCGCGACGGCGGCCGCCCCTGACCGGCACCTGCGCCCCTGCGTGTGACGACGCAGCTGAGAACTGGAAGGCGCAGACGATGGCTGTCACTAAGTTTTCCCGTGCCACGGGGCAGGGGTGGGGGCAGCTCGGTCAGGAGACCAGAGGGGGAAAAGGAGGGAACCGAGAGGCTGCTGCTGGTGTTTCTGGATGGTCCCGTGTTCCAACGCCCAG
>NW_006476042.1:0-325 GCF_000325575.1 Pteropus alecto | reverse complement strand
TTAACTTCTTATAGTCTTTGTATAAATGGAAGCTTGTTTCCGCTATGATCAGGAAAAGCAAAGGAGGAATTTTTGGCAAGCAGGTGAGCCAGGTTGTGAAGAGAAGGCGGAAGTCCCTGGAGCATTGTAGTTGTGGCAGTGAGAATTAGAGTAAGAGATCCTTATGGGAGAAGGGAAACCAAACACTCATAACACTGTGGCCTGCTTACATGGGAAGTTTACAAGTAGGGTGCAATCTCAAACCCTCAGTTCTTATCATATGCCATCCATAGTCTTTCTGCTTCATTCTTACTCTAGGCTCTGGTGCAGCCATTCAACTACCTCT
>NW_006476041.1:0-325 GCF_000325575.1 Pteropus alecto | reverse complement strand
ACCTGTGTCCTGCCAGGAGACGATTGAGGCTTGACGCCTCCTTTCACTTTGTTCTGTCTCCGTGACTTGAAAAATGTCCTCCAACAATTGCTAAATTTGAAAGGAAGGTTTTAGTTAAGACACTTGCGATTTAAGTATCGCCGCAGGAGAGAGTCAGGGGTGCTGCTGGGCTCAGCAGAGGCAGCTGGGGACTTGCGGCCTAGGGGCAGAGGGTGGGGTCAGTTGACAAAGGAAACTAAAGGGGACACGGTTTGCACAGGAGGGTCCATATGCCTATACTGGAGGGACGCACCACTGCATGCTGGGTAAGGGGAGGGTCTGGGCT
>NW_006476040.1:0-324 GCF_000325575.1 Pteropus alecto | reverse complement strand
ACCAAGTAAAAGTTTGTATCATCTGGAAGGTACGCGCTCACTTTTTCATATTACTGATAAAGTAATAAAGTCCCATGTATCTCGCAGGAGAAAGAGAGAGAGCTTACTTTGGTGAGGGATGCCCCTTATCTGTCCTCTCACTGGGATGCTCCTCCCACAGACCAGGGAAATCTCAGTGACAACACAGAGTGACTGCCAGTCCTTGGTGCTGCTGCTTCTGAAGGACTAGGGAGCATGGCTGAGTGCTGATGGCAGCAAGAGTGTACTGATGAGGATGATGGGTTAAGTATGAAGTGAGCTGCTGCCAGGCCCTTCTCCTAGCTC
>NW_006476039.1:0-325 GCF_000325575.1 Pteropus alecto | reverse complement strand
ACAGAATGCAAAAGAAATAGATGAATCCACTACTATCACTGTAGACTTCAACATCACCTCACGAATCATAAATCCCAGCAGGAGGAAAATCACCAAAGACAGAGGCGAACTCAACAATGCCATGGGACAACTGGATTTCATTGTAATCTATGAAATAGTTTACGCAACGAGAGCAGAATACGCATTCTCGAATTCACATGGAACAATCACCAATGTTGAATATAGGATATAAAACATACCTTAACAAATTTGAAAGAAGAGAAATCATATAAAATGTGGTCTTACACCAATAAGGCATTAGTCCAGAAATCAATAACAGGAAGAT
>NW_006476038.1:0-325 GCF_000325575.1 Pteropus alecto | reverse complement strand
ATTATCGGAATAGTGAAGACAGAAAAATCACAAAGGTCTAGTTGGGCTACAACAGGATAGTTGTAGATATCAAAAGAAGACTGAATTTAACTGATGTTTCTGGATCACAGATCTTGGTGACCAGGTGTTGAGATAAGGGTAAAGGAGGAGTCAGAGAAGACTTCAGGGTTTCCAGACATAGTGATGACCATTAACAAAGGTTGAAAGAGAAATTTCTTTGGGGGTGAAATGAGAGTAATATTGTGAAGGACTTGATAAAGCATATTTTTCAAAATTTCTAGTGCTCTCTATAAGCTGTAGCACTGGTGGCTTTTTGTCTCATGCC
>NW_006476037.1:0-325 GCF_000325575.1 Pteropus alecto | reverse complement strand
ACCTTTCTCACAGGTTTGTCCAAATTCAGTTACAGGTCAAGGTGCCGGCAGCTCCTGCGTCTGGCGAAGGTCTGACTCTGCAGTCACTGCGCCCTCACCTGGCGGGGAGCCACGAGGCGGAGGAGACTCTCGTGTCTCTCTCTGTAAGGGCGCTAATCGCACCCTGAGGGCTTCACCCTCGTGACCTAGTTCCCTTCCTTCGAAGGTGCTCTTGGGATTGGGGGGGACTCGGACATGGGGGTGCTGCCGTCATCTTCTAGCGTTTTCTCTTTCAGCGAGCACACTTCGCATAGCGTACGTCATGCCCAATATGCAATTCTGAGTC
>NW_006476036.1:0-325 GCF_000325575.1 Pteropus alecto | reverse complement strand
CAGTTATCAGCACTTTCTGGATGCTGTGCAGAGCTCGGATGGGGTCTGGGTTCTAAGCTATGGCCGGGAGCAAAGGAGAAAAGAGGTTGGTTCTTTCCAGCCCTGTAGACCTGAGGGTTCAGCACAGAAAGCCCAGTCCCTGGATTGCTATCTTGCAGGGTAACAATTTTTTACTAATTTTTTTTATGTTAAAAATAACTTTTTCATACAATAAAAGGGATATCTGTGCATGGTAGAAGGGGGAAAAATAAATTAACAAAAACTTTTAAATAATTGAGGAAACGCATCCACAAAAATAAGAAAAAAGGGGAAATATTTGCTATCA
>NW_006476035.1:0-325 GCF_000325575.1 Pteropus alecto | reverse complement strand
TCTCCCTTATCCCCCCCCCCCCCCAAAAAAAATCCTATATTCGTCCATTTAGTTTCCCCGCTTCTCTTTCTCTCCTCCAGAGAGGCAAAATTCCTGCTTGAAGGAAAAGAGACTCAGGCTATTTACGTGTTTTAAAAACTGGGAATGTGGGGAAAGACAGAAAACTGCTTAAGAATTACAGGGAAATAGTAATTCTTGAGGGTGGTACCTGGAAAGAGATTCTGGAGCAGCCACGCGATGTGAGAGAGTTAGAGAGAAAAGGCAAAGGGATATATTACCCGATGTTTCAGTGGGTGCAACGGACCATCTCCCTCTGATGCTCTCT
>NW_006476034.1:0-325 GCF_000325575.1 Pteropus alecto | reverse complement strand
GCCGGGGGAGGAAAGCCTGTTCCCTTTGCCCGCTGGTAGTAGCTCAGACGTATGCGGACGACCGCGAGGCAGGGCGGGCTTTGGAGTTAAGTTGGGTCAGCAAGGGAAAACCGCACGTCCCCGCCGGGCACATCACTTGATGTCCGTGGGCCTCGTTCTCCCGGTTTTCTCCCGGTTTTCTCGTGAACACGCTCAGTTCAGTGACCTCTGCTGTCTCTCCCAGAGTGAAAGGCCTCGCGCTTCCGCGCCGCTCGCGAGCAGCGCGTTGAAACACCTGTTCTTTGTCGCCCCAGAGTTGTTCGTCAGGGAGAACCACGAGCTGCGC
>NW_006476033.1:0-325 GCF_000325575.1 Pteropus alecto | reverse complement strand
TTTGTTGCTTTCAGTTTCATATACTCAACCATAAAAAAGATGAAATACCGGCATTTGTGACACATGGATAGAAATTTAAATTTTTAAAGTACTATTTACAGGCGCTCCAAACTACATTAAATATTTGCCAATAAATCTAACAATAAATGTGCAAGATTTCAATGGTAAAAACAACTAAACACTAAAATAAATTAACCCATTTCCTGTTTGCCCCAAGTGGCATGAAGAAATGTTAGAAGTAATGAAACTTTCCTATGTCTATTTGGTAGTAATTCCATAGTTAGTGTTTACATTTATGAAACCTCATACAGCTGTACACTCAAAA
>NW_006476032.1:0-325 GCF_000325575.1 Pteropus alecto | reverse complement strand
TTTACATCTATGATGTATTGATGAATGAATGTATATATATATTAATAATAGAAAGACAGATGATATATATGAGATATTCTGTTACATAGAATAACAGAGATTTAGGTATTTAATACATGGACCATTATAAAGACCTTAAAAATAAAGCATCGTTTTCCACTTGTTTTATCAATCATTAGTTACATTCAAAAGGATTGATTAAGATATACATTGTTGAATCGACACATAGGTTTTATAAATAAATAAAATGATATTGATACATAAGTAATTAGATAGATGGATGATAGATGACATCATATATATGTAATGAGAAGATAATTGATAG
>NW_006476031.1:0-325 GCF_000325575.1 Pteropus alecto | reverse complement strand
AAAAAGATCAGTCACTTGTAATTTTTTCTGTTAATCATTACCATATTCAGTCTGTCTGTCTATTTATCTATCATCTATTATCTACCCTATACTATATTCTGTCTGTCTATTTATCTATCATGTATTATCTATCCTATACTATACTATCTTACCGGTTGTTACATAGTAACGCAGTTTTAACTTTACGTTATGTCCTATTTCTATCTTTACTCACACAGTTCTATACAGTAGGTAATATTACTCCCATATTAGAAATGAGTAATCTGTAACTGGAGAAAGTCAGTTAGATGTCCAAGATCACAGGGCCAGGATTTATCCTCAGAGC
>NW_006476030.1:0-324 GCF_000325575.1 Pteropus alecto | reverse complement strand
TTTCAGAGACTGTTTTCCATATCACGTTTCTGATACTGGCATGAGAGACAGGCTTATGAAGCTTGCACAGCTTCAGTCTTCATCTCTCCTGTAGCTGGGCAGCTCCGTTTGTCTTTGTTTTATATAGTACAGTTTCATGCAACTTTTTCTTAAAGAACAATTCTAGTGTTTGAAAAAACTTTGTTATGAAAGTCATTGATTTAATCAGCCCTGAATTTTACAACAAAGGCTCAGAGAGATTATAGGATTGCATAAGGTCACAAAAACAATTAGCTGCAGGCCAAGAATGGACTTTGAGTCTTCTTACTGAGCCTCGGGTTCTAT
>NW_006476029.1:0-325 GCF_000325575.1 Pteropus alecto | reverse complement strand
ACATCAGTAACAGTCATTTGGGCAGAGGCATCCTTCAGTAAAGACATTATCTGTATTAATAATTATAATGAACAGTCATGGAAAATCTTCTGTTTCAACCTGATGCTGGAGTCTCATCTTAATAATTAAAATTTTTTTTCACTGAACCAAAAAAAAGAAAACATGGATTATAAATCAAGGTTCTTAGTTCAAATTTAAACCAAATATAGAAAGATCAAATATAATTAATAAATAGAGTAACAAAAGAGAAACACTTTTGAGTAGCCTAGAAAGGACTAAAAGAAATAATTATATAAAATTTAAAATTTAATAAATTTATTAATAT
>NW_006476028.1:0-325 GCF_000325575.1 Pteropus alecto | reverse complement strand
CAGTGAAAGAAATGTGGGTGTGTTCCCTCTGGATCCGTTCTCTGGAAAAGTGTGGATGAAATTGGCACCAAGAAATATTACAGTATTCTAAATTTAGAAAAATAGTTAAGGTAGCCCACTGAAAAGAAGAATCTCAAATAGAAATTAAGTAATATTGTAAGATTATAAATACATTTATAACACTGTAGTCATATTGGGAGTGGCAGAAATAATTTTAAAAGATGAAAATATTTTCAAAGTTAACTGGCCCACTCGAAGAAAGAGGATTCAGAAGATTGATATGAACATACCTCCTCAACAATTTCCCATTTCTTGGTCTGAGGTG
>NW_006476027.1:0-325 GCF_000325575.1 Pteropus alecto | reverse complement strand
TGATTTGGGGAAAGGATTTAGCTCTATTTGCAGAGTAGAGCAAGGGCTTGATTCCAGCCTCCCTCCGTTTACTCGTTGGGCCAGGCATCCTTATGCAGGGCACTGCCTACCCAACCTTCCCTGAGGCCCCACAAATGATGCTGGATTTATCCTTCAGATCTGGCATTTGGGCGATTGTTATTTTGCTTAAGCTGTAAGGTTATGGTTCTCAGCCTTCTTTCCTACCTCAATCCAGGTTTTAGAGTTTGGGTGTGTCTGGTTCTCCAGTATGCTAGATAGGTTTGTTTGGGGTATGGTCATTTATTTTATTGAAGACAGAGTTTAC
>NW_006476026.1:0-325 GCF_000325575.1 Pteropus alecto | reverse complement strand
CCTGCCGCCATGCCCGTTCCATCGCACAAGTCCATCGAGGCTACGACTTGAACTTGCCTCCAATCCACCCACTTCTCTCCTCCGCGTTGCCTGCCATCTTGGTCAGTGCTCTTTGGGCCACTACAGAAGCCCGCTCCCCTCTCTTTCTGCCTCTGTCTCTCCTTTCTTCTCCCTGCAGCGGCCAGAGTGCTCTGGGACCTACGGATACCCTAGGGCCACATCGCTCCCCCACTTAAACCCTTTGGTGGCTTCCATCACCACCTATCACACACTGGCCTAATTTCACAACCCCGTAGCACCTGGCCGGGGCCCTGCCTCCAGCCTC
>NW_006476025.1:0-325 GCF_000325575.1 Pteropus alecto | reverse complement strand
CAAGCCCCGTGCACACGCTGGCCTCTGTGCCGCGACGGAGGGCTATGTACAGAAGGGAAAGGAAGGTAAGGAAATGGTAGTTAGAACCACGGAGCTTTAATATAACATAGAACTCTTCCTGCAGGGTCTTCTCGTGTAAGATTCTCGTGATACCATGGCCTTTGAAGACTTCCATAAGCCCTAGTTCCTCCAACTGAACTGATTTAGTTTGCTTAAGATTCTAGATAGCCTTCATCTTTCCCCATTTTGATAGATACCTTACTTAAAATCATTGTCGGCAACACACCAGTCTTCCAACTCTAGCAGCCGCTTGTTGCCCAAAGTC
>NW_006476024.1:0-325 GCF_000325575.1 Pteropus alecto | reverse complement strand
CCCACACTCTCTTGGTCTTAGCGTGACCTCTTCTGACATCTTTGAATTCCACAGACTATCTGCATTGTGTTGCATCTTTTTTCCTCCAGTCTTCAGGAACTGGCTGTCAGATACTTTTCGAATTGATTTCTGATGAAAAAACTTCTCATCTCTTGTATTCTCCCCATCCCATGGCCTTTTTCCTTATTCACTGGGCATTTATTGGCTCAACCTTTTTCTCCCGGCAACCCTGGTGTCTGGTTTTCTAAACCTCTCAGGTATTTCTTGCACCGGTACCTCGAACCTTCACTCTCATTTTTTCTGTATTCTTCAGTGCCTCCCCCCA
>NW_006476023.1:0-325 GCF_000325575.1 Pteropus alecto | reverse complement strand
GCTTCCGAGATCAGATGTGATCAGGCTTGTTTAGGATAGCATGGCCATAGACCTAAAACAGTTATTTTAAATATACTCATAGGAAAGGGAAAATATTCTTGTAATATGTGAAAAATAGGAAACCTCAGCAGAGATAAATATTTTTAAAAACTAAAGATTCTGACACTCAATTTTAAACTGTAAAGAAGGGTATTTTTCCCATGCATATAAGCAATTCTTTAACTCCAGCTGGATGTCCTACAATTTGACTCAATTTGGACACTATCAACTTTGAGATAGCATCAGATTCCACAGGTTAGGGGCTCAGTCCTACAAGACTGTCCTC
>NW_006476022.1:0-325 GCF_000325575.1 Pteropus alecto | reverse complement strand
GGCTGCTTCTGATATTCAATATGAATCTTTGCATCCTGTTTTAATGCCTAAAGCAGCTTCCCATAATTTAATTTTTGATGAAGTATCTTGGAAAAGCCATTTTTAAAATAAAAAAATGGTGGCTTATGTCCATCCAAAGTACATAATCAGTGATTAAAAACATAAACATATCGTGCACTTGTCATTTTCCTCCTGCATATCTTGTAAAACTGCCACCAAATACAATGCCCACTATAATATTCAATACTCCTGGGTGAAAATTTCTCTACCAGTTAGTTCTGAAAAGGGGAAAATGTTAAGAAAGAAATAGAAAGAAAGAAAGGGG
>NW_006476021.1:0-325 GCF_000325575.1 Pteropus alecto | reverse complement strand
TAAAAACTGTAAGAGATGATGCCCAGAGAAGTGTTTCTTTAACGAATAAAATACAAATCAAGACCCCTTTTTTCCATTTTGTAGTACAGCAGCATGGTGAAGAAATGGCTCCCGAGTCTACAGTAAGTAGGATTTGCTTTCTGGTTGGTTGCAGGCAGAAGGTTAGTGGGTGTGGGGGATTGGGGTTGCTGATTAATTGATACGAAGGCAAGTTTTGCCCCTGGAGAGTGTCAGGCCTAGGGGCCTAGACAGGAGAGAGACAAATCAGCCATAGAGAGGTGTTTCTCAGGTTCTCTGCTGGGCTGTATGAGACCATGACCTCTCT
>NW_006476020.1:0-325 GCF_000325575.1 Pteropus alecto | reverse complement strand
TTTGGTTTAGATTTAGGGTTAGAGTTAGTGTTAGGGTTTGGGTTTGGGTTATTTTTAGTCTTAGCTTTATGGTTTGTGTTTTGGTTATAGTTATGTTTAGGGTTTTTTTCAAGATATGATGTTAGAGTTATAATTAGGTTAGTGTTCTGAATAGGGTTAGGATTAGTTCAGGGTTACGGTTAGGGTCAAATTTAGGTTAGGGTTATGGTTAAGGTTTCTGCTAGGGTAAGAGTTACGCGTTAGGATTAGTGTTAGGGTTACCGATTGGGTTAGGGTTAACTTAGGATCAGGGTTGGTGTTACAGTTAGGGTTAGGTAGGGTTAGC
>NW_006476019.1:0-325 GCF_000325575.1 Pteropus alecto | reverse complement strand
CCTGGGAGTGGCTCGTGGGTGTGCCCGCCAGACCGTCAGGGAAGTTGGTCTCTTCCCGAGCGCCTGTCCCCAAAGCAGAAGCTCCGGCCTCGATCCTGCCCGCTGCCTGTGCTCTCTGCTCACCTCGTTCCTGGCTGGCACCTTCTCAGCCTCCCCCAGTCAGGGCCGCACTTTATGTCTGGGCTTCAGCCCCCCATTTTCTGGACCAGCAACATCCCCGTGTGTCACTGTGTCATAGATGGGCCGTGCCCATGGGCAAGGACTGCACCAGCTCATCCACAAACTCAGAGAAGGTTCACTGACCGGGTGTGAGTGTCCCACCCTG
>NW_006476018.1:0-325 GCF_000325575.1 Pteropus alecto | reverse complement strand
CTAACCCTAAACCTAACCCTAACACTATCCTTAACTCTAACTCTAACCTAAACATATACCAAACCTTAACTCTAACCCTAACTTAAGCTAATGCTAACCCAAACCCTAACTCTGATCACAACCTTAAAACTAAACCTAATCCAAAACCTAATTCTAACCCTAACCCCAACACTAACCCTAACCTTGAACCTAACCCTAGAACTAAAGCTTATCGTAAGCCCATTTCTAACCTTTACCTTAAATTTTACACTGACAATAACCCTAACGTAACCCTAACAATAAACTTAACACTAACACTAACCCTATCCTAAACCTAACCCTAACC
>NW_006476017.1:0-325 GCF_000325575.1 Pteropus alecto | reverse complement strand
TCTTATCACCAGACACAGGAAATCGAGGCTGGTAGAAATTGGGACAAAAAACCTTATTAAACTAACACTATCTCTCTAGTCACTTTTCCGCAATTCACTGCGTAGCCGCAACCTGTTTGTCTCGTCGCGTTTTCACAGTGTTGCTCGGACCTAGTGTAGAAGTGCTGCTTCTTTGAGTCTTCCTTTTGCTTGTCATGGCTCCCAGGTTACCTGTAAAAATGAATAAGATTTGTATGTTTTTCTCCTATTAATCTGTTTTATGTCAATTAAATTCTAGGCCCAGACATAGACTCTAAGAGGGTAAAGGAGAAATTTTACCTCCCCT
>NW_006476016.1:0-325 GCF_000325575.1 Pteropus alecto | reverse complement strand
TTTCCTGTCCCTCTGGGCCTGGCTAACTATTTACTACCTGTTCCTCAGGTCTCAGGTTAGCTTCTGCC
Source organism: Pteropus alecto (assembly GCF_000325575.1). Taxonomy (NCBI): domain Eukaryota; kingdom Metazoa; phylum Chordata; class Mammalia; order Chiroptera; family Pteropodidae; genus Pteropus; species Pteropus alecto. The sequence goes on along the minus strand of NW_006476016.1, from coordinate 257 downwards.
TTTAATTCCCTCAGGAACTCCTCCTCGACACTCTGACCCCACCTGGAATTTAACGAGCATTTATACACTGCACTGCAATCTTTGTCTGCAATTTCCCAGCACAATTTCAGTTCCTCGAGGCTTGCTCATCACTGTATCCCAGTGTCTGATGCAGCATTTAGCACATAATAGGTGCTGTCACCCCCAAAGTTTTCAAAGTATTAAAGGATTCTCTGCTCTTGGCATTTATTTAGCAATGGCTCCTGGAAAAGTTTTCT
>NW_006476015.1:0-325 GCF_000325575.1 Pteropus alecto | reverse complement strand
CGGAGCCAGGAGAGCTCACTGTGAACTGACAGCTGCGGAACCTTGTAGCCCCCAGTTTCTCCTGCCTTTCCACCACCACCATAACTGGGACTGTTCTTCGAGTCTCTGTCTCCACGGTGAAGACCAGAGCCCATTGAACAAGAGGACAGAAGGGCATTTGTCCACTTACCAACAAAAATGTAAAGGGCCCCCACCCACTGGGAGCTGTGCTGTATCTGGGGGATGCAGGCAGACTCGCTGCTCTCCTGGGCCTGAAGTCTCGTGGGAGAGACAGGCGAGAGACAGGCAACAGCAAGTCAAGGAATAAGTGTGCAGAAGACAGTTT
>NW_006476014.1:0-325 GCF_000325575.1 Pteropus alecto | reverse complement strand
ACAATCTGGCCCAATCCTCCAAAAATTAAGAATGCGAAAAAAAAAATGGAGACTAGGTCTGGAGGACATATTACACCGACGGCTTTTGAAAAACTCATTTAAACGCGCTGCGGAAAACTTTCTCAGTGCGTTTCGCGTCTCCCCTGCAGAACGGCACACGGCGACGATTTTTTTCGCCCAGAAGCTGGAGAGAGAAGCGGAGAAGCACATGCCCCTGGGGGGGACGAGAAAGCCTGAGCGGTCGGCAGTCGCTCCAAGACAGTCCCGTTACACTCCTGTCACAGGGAGGCGCGGACACCTAGCCGTGGCCGAGTCTTGGTCATGA
>NW_006476013.1:0-325 GCF_000325575.1 Pteropus alecto | reverse complement strand
GCCCCCGCGGCCTGCAGTTTACTCCTTTGAGTGAATCAATTGGCTTTTTAAAACTCAGGCTTTAATTGGTTATGCCCTGGGAGAGGGTTTTCAGTACATCCCCCATCTGGCAGGACTAATTGTTCTTTGCATTCAGTGAATAGATTGGTGCTCTGAGCCCGGGAAGGGGGCCTGGAAGGTATTCATGCCTATGAATGTCCCAGCTCATGGCACTTTGATGATAGTGAAGCTTTTCTGCCATCTGACTCTTGCAAATGATTCTTAAGATATGTTTTATATCTGAGCAGCTATCACAGAGCTTCTGGGACAATAGAGAGGTTCATAT
>NW_006476012.1:0-325 GCF_000325575.1 Pteropus alecto | reverse complement strand
TTGGGCCTCCTTAGCGGGCAGGGGTCAGGCTCAGACCTCAGTGGCCCTCCCTGACCTCTGCCACCCTCAGGGAAGTCGGTGGGCGTGGTGACCACAACGCGGGTGCAGCACGCCTCACCAGCCGGCGCCTACGCGCACACGGTGAACCGTAACTGGTACTCGGACGCCGACATGCCTGCCAGGGCGCTGAAGGAGGGCTGCGAGGACATCGCCACGCAGCTCGTCTCCAACATGGACATCGACGTGCGTCGGGAAGGCCAACGGGGACCCGGGCGGAGGGGTGGGCCCCTCACTGGCCACAGTCCCAGGCAACCCACAGTCGGAG
>NW_006476011.1:0-325 GCF_000325575.1 Pteropus alecto | reverse complement strand
CACAAATATGCAAACTCTTCTAGGCATAAAAATGGAAATTTTGCTGAATGATAACTTGAAAAAATAGATACTATATTAAATTGTCATCTATTTCTAATCCTATTCCTAAGTTTAATGTCATTACAATTAAAATTTTAATGAAAGGGGTTTTTTTGTGTGTGAGAAAACCTAGAAAGACCTGTCTAAAGTTACTCTAGAAATTATGCCAATAATAAATGTTTATTAGCATTTATCATTTATAATTATAGAAAATTAAAATAAAAAAGAAGTAGAATTACTGGGTCATGTGGTAGTTCTAGTTTTAATTTCTTGAGGAACCTCCATA
>NW_006476010.1:0-325 GCF_000325575.1 Pteropus alecto | reverse complement strand
GTGTCCCCCTCCATGAGTGCCCCACCTGGGCCTCACCATGGCCAAGTAGTTATAGTCTGTGGCCTGGCCCAGGCCCAGCTTCTTCTTCTGGTCCTCGCTCATACCCTCCAGCATGCAGTAGAACACGTGGTAGTTCCTTTCATCAGGGGCCTAAACAAATGGACACAAGATGTTGGGAGACAGAGACAAGAAGGCAAGAGGAAGCCATCAGCAATGAGACAATCAAGAAGACTGGAAACACAGTTTGCTATTTTAACAACTGGTTTTCGTGAAAAAGCCCCATGGTGTTTTCACGGTGGGGCTTCAGGCATAGGCAGGCAGGCAG
>NW_006476009.1:0-324 GCF_000325575.1 Pteropus alecto | reverse complement strand
CAAGTTGATGGAGACTCAGATATGGCACTGCGTGGGTCTGCAAGCAGGTGGTTCTGTGTGTAGCGGGGTAGAGGGGGGCTCAACAAAGGAACAATGCCCTCCGTAAGCTCTTCTATCTGGAAGAAAGCTGCCCTACAGCCCTCGTCCCAAAGCCAGACAACTCAGTTCCTCCCCATATGTGCCTGGCAATTTTCGACCTGCTGCCCCAGCACTGGTCTCAGAGAATGAGTTCATCAGCGGTAAGTCCGCGTGCAGGCCCTTTAAGAGAAAGGCCTGGGACTAGAGCCAGTTCACTCAGCCATAATCTCCACTGGTTTTCACAGC
>NW_006476008.1:0-325 GCF_000325575.1 Pteropus alecto | reverse complement strand
CCACTCCACCTTCTGCCTCTATGAATTTGACTACTTTAGTACTCCATATACATGGGATCACACAGTATTTGTCTTTTCGTAACTGGCTTATTTCGCTTAGCATAATGTCTTTTGGTTCGTCCATGCTGCAGGGTATGTGAGAATTTTTCTTCTTTTGAAAGGCTGAAAAATATTCCATTGTATGTATATGCAGCATTTTGTTTACCCATTCATCTGTCTATAGATGTTTAAGTTGCTTCCACTGTTTTCTTAAGGTTTTATTTACTTATTCATTAAATTTATGGGAGTAACATTGGTTAATAACATTATGTAAATTTCAGGTGTA
>NW_006476007.1:0-325 GCF_000325575.1 Pteropus alecto | reverse complement strand
GAAATCTGGGTAAGACTGCAATCCTGCTTTATATAGTGGACTCTCTACTTTTTCTTTTCAATAACTTTATACTATACTATGAGTGATTAGCAGTGATTTGAATCCTATAGATCCTTTGAATATAATGCTCAGTTCTTAACACCTCCCTAGTTCTACAATCTTTACAGATTTTGACTCATATTACTTTTGGGGGGATTCAAAACAATTTGACTAAACTTTTTTCTCCCTCTGGTCTCAGTTTTATTAATTACTCTCTAGTATTTTAACCATTTCACATTTTGCTCCAATCCGCCCATGCCTAAACACTCATCTAAATCACTTCTAT
>NW_006476006.1:0-325 GCF_000325575.1 Pteropus alecto | reverse complement strand
AACCCAAGTGCACGATCCTGCATAACGTCAGAGTCACCACACTTTCTCTATAAAGGGCGCGGGAGTAACCGTTACAGGCCACGTGGCCCCGTCCTGTGTCACAACCACTTCACATGGCCCTTGCGACCTCGAGCCGTCCACAGACAAGAGGTAAATGGATGAGTGAAGATGCGACCCAGCGGAGCTTTCCGGGGAGACTGAGATTCGAATTTAGTTTAATTTTCACATGTCACAAAAGAAAAAATTCTTTTGACTTTTTTTCAGCCACCGGAAACAAACTACTCTCTTCCCGTGAACTGTGACAACGGGCAGATGTGGGCTGCCG
>NW_006476005.1:0-325 GCF_000325575.1 Pteropus alecto | reverse complement strand
GGAGAGACTCAGGCTGTGTCCCATCCAGATCAGACCAATTTCAGCATCATGAACAGAGGCAGCTCCTCTGCAAAGAGTCCCGGGGAGGATTCCCAGAAATCAGTGGAGAAATCCGAGGTGAGGTCATCTGGAGGGGGAGAGGAGTGGCCCTGGAGACAATGTCAGGTGACCTAGATTTCTGCGAAGGTGAGGTCAGAGTCGGTGGGGACAGGTAGCATGGTGTTGGGGGAGATGCAGAGCCTCGGGAGCCTCCCACCTACACTGAGAACTTACCTGGCATGCCTTGTCTGTGACCTTGCACTGCATTTGCATCCTCTCAGTCCAT
>NW_006476004.1:0-324 GCF_000325575.1 Pteropus alecto | reverse complement strand
AAAAGCAAGATGAAAAGAAAATATCCTGGTAACTGCATATACGCAAAAATTGTGTAAAAGAATGTATAAATAAATTGGAACAAAGCATGTAGACAACAAAGAACATGACTAGAAGAAAAATCACACAAAAGAAATAAATTTTTATAAATTGTTTCTTAAGGAGTGTGAGGAAAGTCTAAATAATAAGCAAAAGCTCAAAAACAAGATGATTTTAAAAAAATAAGGGAGATCACTGAGCAAAAAAAATATGGAGCAAATATCACTACATAATCAATTAATAAATTAGAAATAGCAAGAAAGAATAGGCAAGGCTAAAAAAAAAAA
>NW_006476003.1:0-324 GCF_000325575.1 Pteropus alecto | reverse complement strand
CATTGGTCCCTGGCTTCTGAACTGGCAGGAGAGGTGTATTCCAGGATGATTGGCGAGGACGGAGAATTCCGTACTTTAGAAGGCTCTCTAAATGTTTTTGGATCCCAACTTGTGCGTAATAGGGGATGAAATACTATTTTTGGCGGCCTGGCTCGGCTCCTGGTTTGAACTCTACCACTACTGGAGAGGATTGTGTCAGGCCAGTCCTAGAGGGTTGTCTTCAGCCCACACTCCAGGCACCTTGAAGAGGAGCTTGGGTTCCTGTTGGGACCCTTCTATGAGACTATAGAGGCATCACTCTTCTCCTTGGGGCTGCTTGGCCAC
>NW_006476002.1:0-325 GCF_000325575.1 Pteropus alecto | reverse complement strand
GCCCCCGACCCCGCCCCGACCCCACCCCGTCCCCTCTGGTCTCCTGCGACACGATGTGGAGACTCAGCATTGTCCTTAGCGCTGACGCCCCAAACGCAGTCACTCCGCAGAGGCGTTGTCCAACTCACAGGGCCGTGGCCGGGGGCCGCTCACGACCTTACAGACGGCTCCAGAGAAGCGTGACGTCGGCGACTTGGAGGCAGTTTCCCACCGGAAGCTCTGCACGGTGATTTTCTCTCTCTCGGTTCCTCGGAGTTTTGGTGTTTCTCGCTCTCTCTCTCTCTGGTGCACTCTGCAATACCTGGGCACCAGCTTTGTCAACAAG
>NW_006476001.1:0-324 GCF_000325575.1 Pteropus alecto | reverse complement strand
CCCTAAAACTAACCCTATCCTAAACCTAACCCTAACCGTAACACTTACCATAAATCTGCCCATAACCTAACACTAATCCTAAAACTAACCCTAACACTAATGCTGTGTCTAATCTCTTACCCTAACCCTAACCCGAATCCTAACCCTAACCTGTACCCTAACCTAAACCTAATTCTACTCCTAATTCTTACTTATTCTCTACTTTTGAATTCTAACAATAACACTAACCCTAACCCTAATCCTATTCTTGATCATAACCTTAACACTGAAATTAATCATAACCCTAATTCTAACCATAACTGCAACAATAACCTAACCTTAAAT
>NW_006476000.1:0-325 GCF_000325575.1 Pteropus alecto | reverse complement strand
CCTTCCGCCCCCTGATGTGGATGGTCCTGCCCCTAATGACACCTGCCAGAGAGTGCCTTGGGGTCACCAAAGCCAACCCCAGCTCTGCTGAGGCCAGGCAGACCCCTGCATGGAGAAATGACGCCTTCTGTGTCCTCGGTGTGACCACACCCATCCACCCCTCTCTGTCCCCAGCCAAGCACGAGAAGCTAAGCATGAGCCGGGGAGCACGCGAGGTGAGGGGGTGACAAGGAGGTGCAGGACCAAGGGGTCGGGAGCCACCCACTGTGCTGACGGCCCGCTGGCTGGGCCTTTGGGGAGCGAGGGGCCTGCCAGCTGCGGCCCT
>NW_006475999.1:0-324 GCF_000325575.1 Pteropus alecto | reverse complement strand
AAAAAAAATTATAAAAATTAAGTAAATAAATAAAAATGGGAAGAGGAACTGAATAGAAATTTTTCCAAAGAAGTCATCCAGATGGCCGATAAGTACATGAAAAGATGCTCAACATAAATAATCATCAAATCCACATTTGATTTAAATATGAATTTAAATCAAACCACAATGAGATAGCACCTCATACCTGTTGAATGGCTATCAAGAGAAAGACAAAAATAAGTGTTAGTGAGGATGTGGAGAAAAAGGCCCCCTCGCACACTGTTGGTGGGAATGTAAATTGTTTCAGCCATCAGGAAAACAGTATGGAATTTCCTCAAAAAA
>NW_006475998.1:0-324 GCF_000325575.1 Pteropus alecto | reverse complement strand
GACCGTGAAGACCTACAGGGCAGCCAGAGGGTGTGCCCCCCGTAATACTGCAGACTCAGAGCAAGACCCAGTGGAGGGTGTCTGTGCTCCCCACAGCTCCCTGCTCACCGTAAACCCTCTCCACAGACCCCGTCTGCCGGGTCTAGTGAACGCACCTCTGAGTAAAGCGCCAGCTACGACGGATACCCCCATTCTACGTCATGTGGCCGTTCAGAACCCAAAGAGTTGGACCTACTTTGATTCAACTGCATTTCCCGGCAACCTGCACATGACCTGGTACTAAGAGACTGTGATGCATGTTCACTGGACAGAACTGAAGTGGAG
>NW_006475997.1:0-324 GCF_000325575.1 Pteropus alecto | reverse complement strand
GATTCTTCTAAAGATGAATCAACTGGTTCAGCAACTTCCATTAGATCTCCATTGTGTGATCACCATTGCCTGGGGCCTTGAACTTGAGATCTGTAACCACAGAAAATGCTTTTCAGACTTTTTCTGCATGGTCCTTGATAAGAAGACCGTGGCACACATTTTGCGTCTTTGGACCAAATAAAGATAATGATTTTTGATCTAAGACCTTTCTCAAAAAACTCTAGAAAATAGTTGAAAGTGATCAGTTTCAGTCTATTTGCTGGAATGGGAATGGAATTATAAGAAAGAAGTTCTAGAAAGAAAGGCAAATATGAAAAGTTTAGT
>NW_006475996.1:0-324 GCF_000325575.1 Pteropus alecto | reverse complement strand
CGCGAGCCAAGATCCAGCCGCGAGCCAAGATCCAGGCCCCCACCGGAACTCACAACCACAAAACCCAAATGGAGGCCCTGCCAATGTGGAAGGGAATAGCCCCCTTCTCGGGCTCCCCTTCCCAAGAAAGCTGTGGATGATAGTGGAGGACGACGCCTTCACATCTGTGAGCTGGAACGATGCCGGAGACACCGTGGTCATCAAAGAAGATCTTTTCCAGAGGGAGGTTCTTCGCCGGAGGGGTGCTGACCAAATCTTCGAAACTGACAGCTTGAAGAGTTTCATCCGCCTGTTGAACCTCCACGGATTCAGCAAAATACGCCC
>NW_006475995.1:0-324 GCF_000325575.1 Pteropus alecto | reverse complement strand
TTTATTTTTCAATTATAGTTGTATTAATTTTAGGTGTGCAACATAGTGATTAGACATCTGTATAACTCATGGAGTGATCACCCCAATAAATTTACTGCTCCACTAACATGGTACATTATTATTACAATCTTATTGACTACATTCCTTATGCTACATTTTTTACTTTCATGAGATTTTTTAACTACCGATTTGCACTTCTCCAACCCCTCCCCATTTTCACCAACCTGCTAAACTACCCTCAAATACAGTAACCTTCAAAATGTTCTCTGTATTTATGCATTTATTTCTATTTTGTTTATTTTGTTCTTTTTTCCTTTTTTTCCA
>NW_006475994.1:0-324 GCF_000325575.1 Pteropus alecto | reverse complement strand
CCTAACCTAAACCTAACCCTAACCTTAACCCTAACGATAACCTAACCCTAACCCTATCTCTAACCCTAAGACTAATCGTAACTCTAACGTTTACCCTAATACTAACCCTAACCGTAAACCTACACTAACCCTAAACCTAACCTTAATCCTAACACTAACCCTAACACTAAATCTAACATAACCCTAAATCTAACCCAAAACTTAACCTAAACCTAACGATAACCATAACCATAACTAATGCTAATCCTAATTCAAACCCTAACACTAATGCTAAATCTTATGTCTTACTCTAACCCTCACTCTAAACATAACTGTAACCCTAAC
>NW_006475993.1:0-324 GCF_000325575.1 Pteropus alecto | reverse complement strand
TGAGGTCTGACGCCGGCGCCCAGAGCGGCGCTCTTTATAGTCGGTCCTGGGCGCGAAAGGGAATCCGCGCCATTGGCGAAGAGTTCAAGCGCTTCCACTTAAGCCAATGGACTCCTGCGTTTGAAAAACGCCTCACTGACTGGACGACGTCGACAGGTGACGTTTCCAGGATTCACCACCAATCGGACGCGACCTTATTCAGCGCGTCCTTTAAGAGGCTGCGAACCCAGAGGGCCCGCACTGTCCGTCTCGCTCGTCCTCGCTGTGGTGTCCCTTGTCCTCCGGCGGCTCCTCCCGACCATGCCCGAGCCCGCCAAGTCGGCG
>NW_006475992.1:0-324 GCF_000325575.1 Pteropus alecto | reverse complement strand
AATTGTCCCTGTAATGCACCTGTGTTATGAGATTAAAAGAAATGATATCTATAAATTATTCAAAGGTGTTTGATCACATATCAGGGCTAAGTAACTATTTTCAATAGGTAAGAATGAAGTGTTGGTAGGTTTTCAGTTATTTAATTTTTTGATTTGAAGTATATATAGTTTTTCTTTCAACATATGGCAGGGCTCTTTCTAGAGCTCTTCATATTGGCATCCTATTCATGCCTGCACACCTGAGTCAGGCACTCTCACTCTCAACTATCTTTCCCCTCAACACATGGGGCACTTTTGATGGTCATAGGACTGTGAGCCTCATCT
>NW_006475991.1:0-324 GCF_000325575.1 Pteropus alecto | reverse complement strand
TGTCTTGGCCCGCCCGCCCCTTCCCGGCTCCGCCCTGCGGGGCTGCTGGAGAAATCAAGGCCGGGACTCCCTACACCGATCACGGAGCGAGCTCCAGAAGGCTCTGCCGCGGTGGAAAACTTCCAGGCAAATTCCTCCAGGCTCGCGGCGGCCCTGGGCTGGGAGGCCTCCGCCACGTGAAGGGCCCCGGCTGCCTAGTTGCGCCCCTGCCCGCGCCCAATGCGATCTGGCCCCAGCTCGGGGCCGATGAGTTCCACAGATGCTGCGGGTTAATTCTGTCGAGAACTACTGGTCCTAGATCCATTTTACAGATGGAGATCCCAC
>NW_006475990.1:0-324 GCF_000325575.1 Pteropus alecto | reverse complement strand
GCTGCATTCCGAAGGACAACATCATCATTCCAGAGTGTTTCCTGCAAGCCGGGGCTTCAGTTAGGCCTTTAGGAGGCCATTTCAGCATTCTATGAGTTTAGCTGCTTCTGGCTGTTGTATGTGGTACAACCAGTGGGTCCTATGGACATGGTCCCACTTCCAAGCCTCCTTCACTGTGAAGTGTGTCCTCTGGTAAGGTGGTGCTGTGTGGGATCCATGCCTGTGGATCAGGCATCTTTAAACCCTAAGGAAACAGTGCTGACTAATGCTCTGCAAGCAGAAGAGGCAAATCCATACCCAGAAAAGGTACTTATCCCTGTGAGG
>NW_006475989.1:0-324 GCF_000325575.1 Pteropus alecto | reverse complement strand
GATTACTTTTAGGTCTTGACCTAATCCAGTGTTCTGGTGACCAAATGGCAACTTCCCAACCATAACACAGTATTTGGGGGGCTTAAAAATAACATTTAATATATAGCTTAGCCTCTGTTATAGATACTAGACATTATTTTCCCACTTCCATTTCTACTTATGTTTTCATAGCAGATGTGCTAAACTTGTTTTCAAAAACTTTCAAAATTCAGTATTAACTATGTGTGCTCATAAATAATTTTAGAATCAAATTTTTTGCAACTACATATTTTGATGGTTTAAAGTACACTTTATTCAGTTGCAGATATCTGATGCTATCATTAT
>NW_006475988.1:0-324 GCF_000325575.1 Pteropus alecto | reverse complement strand
ATAGTCCACATTAGTGGAGAAATAGGTAAAGAAAATGATAACTGGAAAGATGGCTTGATGATAAATGAATAAATCAAAGATGGATAAATGGAAGGATAGAGGGGGTGAGGATGAATTGAACGCCTGACCGATGGAAGGCTTGAGGAATGAAATCTAGTTCATCAGAGGACAGATGAACGAATGAATGGATCAATAAGCCAATGAATCAGTGACAAATAGTTTATGCAATTAATCACTGTTTCAAAGGGTCAACAGATGAATGAATCAGTGCAAATAAAGAATGGGAGGGTATGCTCTGGTGTGACTTAGAGATGAAAGAATCTG
>NW_006475987.1:0-324 GCF_000325575.1 Pteropus alecto | reverse complement strand
TTGCAGACTAGTTATTACTTCTACTCTCCTTCCCCATGCTAGTGAGTGGTGGTGTCAGAATTCCAACCCAGGGCTGCCTGATTTCCCCCTACCTGCTCAGCCACTCACTCCATTGCCTCCTCAGTAGAGGGTATCTCCATCCTATGCCCCTCAATTGGTACACGCACCAAGGGCAAGAAGCCAATTCACCTCTGACTGTACATCCCAGCCTTGGCATCTGAGACTTCCCCTCGGGTTCAGATTTCTGTTTGGTTTGAACCTTGCATTAATATGAACATTAAGGTGCCTGTGCAACTTACCTGTCTTGTTGAAAGAACAGTGCTC
>NW_006475986.1:0-324 GCF_000325575.1 Pteropus alecto | reverse complement strand
GGATGCCTTCAAATATGGCTACTGGGTATAGATTTCGGCAGAAAAGTTTCACTTTAATTTCAAGTATTTGTGTGAGAGAAATGTTTTTCCTCTACACTATCTGTAGGGTCTGAGCCTTTACATAATTGTGCCTTCTGGAGGAGGTCTCCTCCTTTGTGTTCCGGGTCACGCAGTTGTTCCCTGGGGATGAGAAGCAAAGACCCCTTTGGTTTCAGGACAGAGACAAACACTTTTTCTCCACCGTGAATCAAAGACGAGATCAGGACGGGGAACTGGTCATGTCCTGCTGCAGCTTAATGGGAAAAGAGCTGTTACTAATGCACA
>NW_006475985.1:0-324 GCF_000325575.1 Pteropus alecto | reverse complement strand
AGAAGTACATGGGCGTGTGGAGGTGGGAGTCTGAGACGATGGCCAGGATGATGAGCAGGTTCCCAAAGATGGTGACCAGGTACATGGAGAGGAAGAGCCCAAAGACAACAGACTGAATCTCTGACTTCTCAGAAAGTCCCAGGAGGAGAAATACTGGAAGCTCCGAGTGGTTTCCTGGTTCCATGTAAAGGAGTGTCTGTCAAGAGAGAAGCAGAAGCAAAACTGAATCAATGACCAACAGGCATCTCAGAAACGTGGTTACCTTTAGCTCGAACCCAGTGTTTTGAGGAGGTAATGCATTTGCTTAATGGTCTCGTCTCTCCT
>NW_006475984.1:0-324 GCF_000325575.1 Pteropus alecto | reverse complement strand
AAGACCTGGTGTTGGTGCGACACACCTAGGGGAAAAGTGGAAGCGGCTCTGGGCACGAGCAGACGTAGCTTCGCGTGCACATGAGTGCCTGTGACCGGTCCCCGAGCGTGAGCCGTCCACTGTGCGCCTGGCACGCCGTCCAGTCTCCACGACACGTGTGCCCAGTGGGTGCTGGCCTGAGGGGCTTCGGGCAGGGGGCTCTCGTGGTTGGCATCAGCACCACACAGCCGGGTCTCCTGACGCTTTCCTCCCCCTTCCCCCCGTTTCGGGTAAACTCGGTCCCCCAACACCAAATCACAACAGAATGACCTCGATCCAGAACGT
>NW_006475983.1:0-324 GCF_000325575.1 Pteropus alecto | reverse complement strand
TGATTGTTGCCTCAGCCTAGAGATAAGGTTATCAGGTCCTGAAGTGGCCACTTTTCTTCTTCTTCTTGAGAGGTGACTCCTCAATGTAGTTCGAGGCACTGGACTCATGAGTTTTTCTTCCATTGCCAGCTATCTGCCACCTGACCACTTCAGGTTCCATCAGACGTTAAGGGATGGGGTGGCAGCTTGGAAGTATCTGACTCTCCTGCACATGACTTCACCCCAAGGAGGGAGGCAGCCTCTCCAGGCACCAACCCCAGGGAGCTAATTAAACACTGTCTGCAACAGGAGTGGAGACCTCTCAGTAGAGACCTCTCAGTAGAG
>NW_006475982.1:0-324 GCF_000325575.1 Pteropus alecto | reverse complement strand
GTTAGGGTTAGGGGCAGGGTTAGGTTTGGAATTATTGATATCATTAACTTTAAGGGTTAGGATCAGTGTAATTGTTAATGTTAGGTGAGAGTTAGGGTTAGGGTTTGTTTTAGATTAAAGTTAGTGTTACAATTCGGTTCATTATAAGGGCTTACGGTTAGGATTATTTTCAGTTGAAAGATTAGGGTTACAGTGAGTGTTAAGTTTAGGGTTAGGATCAGGGTTATGGTTATTGATAGCATTAGGGTTAGAGTTAGAGTTAGTTTTAGAATTAAAGTTAGGGTTACGCTTAGGGATAGGGTGAAGGCTAGGCTTAAGATAAGG
>NW_006475981.1:0-324 GCF_000325575.1 Pteropus alecto | reverse complement strand
GTATCCAGGTTTGCTCAGGACAGTCTTTGTTTGCACCTGTTTTCCTATCATAATTACTAATAGTGTCCGCTTTCATTTTCAAAAGTGTCCCATTTGGATGAAAAGCTACATAGTTATCCTGTTAGATGTTTATTGCATATATGGAGTACACGATTTTGAAAGTTCTGTTATGAGTCTATTTGACAAAATGGCAGAGGTACTTTTTCCCTATCTTTATTAGTTTTTATTATAAAATTCATATATAGAATTAACACATCCTTAGTGATCCTGTTAAAGTACATGAGATCATGTCTTTTCACTGCTCAAAATCCTTTCACACCTTCC
>NW_006475980.1:0-324 GCF_000325575.1 Pteropus alecto | reverse complement strand
AGTGGGCCACAGAGGGAATCCGTGATCACACTGACATTTCTGTGCTAGGCTGCCACCATGACTCCCACTCGGTGATCTTGAGTTTCCTGGGTCAGATCCCCCACCCTAGCCTAACTCCCCGAGGGCAGCAGTGTGGTCACGGTGAGAGAGTGTGTGCTTCTTTTTGGGATGGCAAACACTGGTGGGCACCCGGTGTCCAGCCGTGGGGCTGCATCAGATGTTTATGGTGAGTTCTCTCCAGATCCGTTTCTGTTTGAGCCTTATTGGTTGTTAAATATTATCACTATCGCCCCAAGTTGCAAAGTTGCAAGTGACAGAAACCCA
>NW_006475979.1:0-324 GCF_000325575.1 Pteropus alecto | reverse complement strand
CTTGCGCCACAAGGTTTGGACTACTTCAGTGCGGTCAGCTTTGCTGGGCAGCTCACTTAGGGAAAAGGCTGATACCACCACACTGAACTGTACCTGAGGACCAAGACAAGGAACATGACAGACCTAACATGTCCCCCTTCTAAGAGCACAACAAAGTTCTATTTTCCTAAATTTCTTCTGCTGTTTTTTATCTTCTAACGCTCAATACTGGGTTGTGGAGCTGAGACCAAAGTTTTCTATCTGCCAAATTCCACATTTAGCATACTCTATACTTTGCTACTTGCCTTGGGTGACACAGGTAGAAACTGTCTGAAAAAGACACCT
>NW_006475978.1:0-324 GCF_000325575.1 Pteropus alecto | reverse complement strand
AGAAGCGGCTGTTGGTAGCCCGGGGAAGGGCGACCGAAAACGCCTCGGGGAGGAGGTAAGTCTTGTGGAGATGAAATGGAATTCAACCCTGATCGATGAGCTTTTCGTGCAGAAAATGGATGAGGACGTCCGGGTAGGAGAAGCAGGACCCATAAGGCAAAGAGAGCAGAAGAGAGTGTGAGGAAGTAGGAGGGGCTTAGCTCGGCCGCGGTGTCGTAATGAGGGGAAGCGGCCTAGAAGGACGCGCCGCAGGCTGGCCCCGGGGGGCCTCAGCCGCTCAGTTAAGGCCGCTGGATAGACGGTCAGGGCCCGAGACCACAGGAT
>NW_006475977.1:0-324 GCF_000325575.1 Pteropus alecto | reverse complement strand
CTTCCTGCGATACTAGACTTGAGAAGGACCAGTCACATCAGGCCTGACCACGGCTTCCCATGTGTCCACAAGCCCCTTGTCAGGAAGCCCCTGGAGCATCCGTTTCACCAAATGGAGGGAGCAAGCCCGGATAAAGGAAGGGAGAGGATTCAGGGAATTGGGAGCTCCATCAAAAAAACAGGTCATGGGAGCCTCAGGAGGGTGGGGGAGGAAGGTCTCCGGACGGCGGCTGGAAGATCAGCCGGTCCAGATTCGAACCAGGGTTCTAGAGAGATAACGACAAGTGAAACCAGTAGTACATGTACTGTGTTTGCACATAGTGCA
>NW_006475976.1:0-324 GCF_000325575.1 Pteropus alecto | reverse complement strand
AAAAAAAAACAAAACTGATGTTCAGTCCTTTCTGAGCTAGACTCTTGGGGTTGTCCTGGCTCCTGCCCCTTCATGAGGCTCTCTCTCTACCCTCTCTGGTTATCTCAAGAGCTACCCGCTGTCCTACCAGTATATTTCCTGCATGATAGAGTCAGTTCTGTTGCTTGCAACCAAAGAATGCTGATTGATACAAATACCATGCCAAGAAGTGGACCAGCTCCTCTTTATCCCTTCATTTCATTCCTTTAAGGAAGCCTGGAGAACAGAGCGCATCCTCCCTTTTCCTCTGACATTTGGCTTAAAGCAATTGCTCCTCCTCTCACA
>NW_006475975.1:0-324 GCF_000325575.1 Pteropus alecto | reverse complement strand
ACCTCATACGGTTTGTATTTTGCCGCTGTACATTTAAAAGCGCAGATATGCAACTAATTCTCAATCGTGCACGAACAAAATGTACTTTCAAATCTGATTCTAAGCAAAAATTTAATAAACCGGCATCATCGTCTGATGCAAATAATAAAACCACCCTGGACCTGTCTTGGCCTCGTCTTGGCCTCGCCGACCCCTCTGCGACCCCGCCTTCGGCTCCTCAGGCAGTCCCCGCCCCCTGACTGAGCAGATCCCAGGGGCCGTCGTGGCACCAAGGGCAGGAGACGACAGTCTTAGGGCGACTCTGCGAGGTCTGTGAGGTGTCCC
>NW_006475974.1:0-324 GCF_000325575.1 Pteropus alecto | reverse complement strand
CCTACAGCTTTTGATTAGCTTAGGTGAGGGAGCTGCTGCTCCATTCAGTTACTTTTATTTTAATCACCATCGACACATTATTTCTGTGTAGTCATGTTATGAAGTCAACCTGATACCATGAAAGAAAAGAGCGAAGCACTGACATGCCCCTGGCTACAAATTTAGTATTTTTAAAGAAATTTATTTTACCAAAAATTAAAATAAATCTTTCCTCTATTTAAGCTTACTTTTGAAAGTTGTGTTCTTAGTCCTCTTTCTTGACCAAAAAGCACGGATGGAAAAAAAATGAGTGTGTGGGTTGGTGTGTGTGCGTGCACGTATATG
>NW_006475973.1:0-324 GCF_000325575.1 Pteropus alecto | reverse complement strand
TCCCGCAACTTGGGGGAGTTTGCCCCGTTCTGCATCATTTGTAGGCCAACTCAGTTGTATAATATAATTTTAAATTCTTTTTTTAATGGAGGATGGGACCCATGAAGGCCAAAGTGTCTGGGGCCCATGAAAGCCACAAAGCAGGAGGCATGCTTTTAGCATATTTCCTAGGCCTTCTCATGCTAGGGTCTGTCTCTTCAGTCTTGGGTGCCATTATCAACTCTTCTTCTGTTACCATGACCTAGGAAGGGGCGATGGGGAGGGGAGAAGAGAGAAAAAACAGTGGGACTGAAAGATAGTTGCACACCCATGTTCTCAGCAGCA
>NW_006475972.1:0-324 GCF_000325575.1 Pteropus alecto | reverse complement strand
AGGTGCCTAAGGACACGACCTGGGGAGTCATGGGTTCTTTGCACCAGTCCTCAGCCTTGGAAAGTCAGCCACCAGCCAGGCCTCGCTGAGCACCATCAGGGGCTGGTCCAATGCCAGGTACTACAAGGGACAGAAGTCAGGCATTCCCAGGGTAAGGTGGGAGCCTGGCTGGGGAAGCAGACACACCCATAGCACCTCCGCCACCTCTCACCGTGTGACCGAGGCTTGTCACCTAGCCCTTTTCAACTTCGGTTTCCACATCTGTAAAATGGGGCAGTAACAGTAGCTACTTAATACAGCCATTGTGAAGACTATAAATGAAAA
>NW_006475971.1:0-324 GCF_000325575.1 Pteropus alecto | reverse complement strand
AGGTGCCTTACACACTGTGAATAAGGTTTGATGGAATTGTGTCCCCAGAGTGTAAATATTATCAAATTAAAAACAAACGAGCAGCTCCAGCCATAACCTCCTGTGCACACGCTATGCCTGCGGCTTTCGGGCGGATCAGAAGCAATGGCCGGAGGTGACGCGGGCGGGCGGGCGAGCACCCGGGACAAGGGGCATTTCTGAGGAGGGTGGCACTCCTCACCCTAACCAGGTTCAGGCCCGCCAGACGCACGCTCCACCTGGCGACCATCTCGTTCCATCCTACCTGGCGCAGACTCTGCCTGTCGTGGGAAGTCGGGGCTGCCC
>NW_006475970.1:0-324 GCF_000325575.1 Pteropus alecto | reverse complement strand
GAAAAACAAAAATATCAAGATGTTTTGGAATGATAACTGAATATTTTGTTTTAAACGGGTCTCTCTCCTTTGTATTAAATTTGCAAATTGCAGAACTGGGATAAAGTAATGGTAGAACAAGAGAGCATTCTGAAAGAGACTATTCAAAAATGGGAATTGCTAAAATTAAAATATCATTACTATTAATTTTGCTGAACAAAATTGGTTTTCAATAAGTGTTATTTAGTTTGAGGAAAATATCCGTGCACTTTCACTCTTAAAGCTGCACATTATTGTAAAAGCTCTACAAAGGTTAACCATTATCTAGTTTTCTGGTTAGACAGC
>NW_006475969.1:0-324 GCF_000325575.1 Pteropus alecto | reverse complement strand
CCCGCCCGCTTCTGCGAGGGGAGGGGAGGGGGCGGGTCGTGCCGGGTCCCCCGACGGGCACAGTTGTGACGGCGGCGGCGGCCGGTCGGGCCCTGGGTTCGCGGCGTAGAGGCTTACGCGTGTCCATCGATGTGATTTTTCTTTTGCTCCGTTTTCTCAACGCCACCTCACTCCAAAAAGGGGTTCAGGCCACGTCCCGCTTCCTTCCCCAACTTTTTAACCCTCGTGCTCCCAGCCTCCCGTTATCTGCCCGTCTGTCCCTCTCGGTAGCCTCGCCAGCTCCTTCTCTGGGTACAGAGATCGGCGACCCCTCGGGACAACGCA
>NW_006475968.1:0-324 GCF_000325575.1 Pteropus alecto | reverse complement strand
TTTAAAAAGAATAGAATAAATAAATAATTACCAGATCATGAGTCTGTGATTTAAGTTTTCAAGAAATTTGTAAATCTGAGGGCCATTATCGCTTCCAAAACTTGTTTTGGCCCCACAACTTGGTTGGCTATGTGCAGTTTCCACCCGTAGAAACGTGTGTGCTTAAAATCGTCCAAGTATATCTCTTTCATGTAGTCGTGATTTCCTAGGGATTCTTTGTGTCACATAAACATATTCCACACCGCATTTTTAAGATTATTGCTCTACTGATTTTATACGATGGATGGATGAACAAGTTAACATGCCAAAAGATGAGCAAATTGG
>NW_006475967.1:0-324 GCF_000325575.1 Pteropus alecto | reverse complement strand
ACCAGGTAAAGGTGGGACTTAAATCCAGGTGGTTTGACCCCAGTAGCCATGCTCTTAACTATTACCCAATAGGAGTAGAAGGGATTCACTCTCCTTTTTTTCTTGTTATGATTTTTTTCTTCCTAGAACATGGGTCTGGTTTCACTGTATGATGAACTTCACCAGCTCCTAGACAGTGGAGAGTATTGTAATTTCTGAAGCAGGATTTCTCAACCTGAGCCCACTGACATTTTAGATGGGATAATTCTTTGTTGTGAGGGGCTGCCCTGTACATCATAGTATATTTAACAGCATCTCTGGCCTCTATCCATGAGATGCCAGTAG
>NW_006475966.1:0-324 GCF_000325575.1 Pteropus alecto | reverse complement strand
AGCAAAAAAAAAAAAAAAATCACAAAAATAGATAAGGATTAAAATCAATCTGTTTGCTTTTGGATCAATAGTGAGTCTTGACTGAGCCTCTAGAACCCTTTGTCTCCTGGTCCTACTCATTGCAGAAGGTGGGAAGACAAGGTGAATGGGGATATCAAAGATCATCTCTGTGAGACTTGGAAGTCTGCATATTACCACTTTGACTCCATCCTCATGCAGGTATGAAACGGAGCTGGGCTTGCGGCAGCTGGTAGAGTCTGACATGAACAGCCTGCGCAGAATTCTAGATGAGCTGACCCTGTGCAAGTCCGACCTGGAGGCCCA
>NW_006475965.1:0-324 GCF_000325575.1 Pteropus alecto | reverse complement strand
ATACTACTCAGTCATGAAAAGGATGCAGTCTTGCCATTTATGACACCATGGATGGACCTTGTTAGACAGAGAAGGACAAATATCGTATGATCTCATATGTAGAATCTAAAAACAAAACAAACAAAACTCATAGATACAGAGAACACGCTGTTGGTTCCCAGAGGGAACTGGGGTGGGGGAATGGGCAAAATGGGTGAAGGGGTCAGAGAAAACAAACTTCCGGTTATGAAATATACGTCTTGGGGATATGATGTACAGTACGGTGAGTGTAGTCGATAATATCGTGTTTCATGTTTGAAAGTTGCTAAGAGAGTAAATCTTAAA
>NW_006475964.1:0-324 GCF_000325575.1 Pteropus alecto | reverse complement strand
ATAAAAGTTTAGAAATCAGAGCATTTTAGACACTCGGGTACAGTTACTTTCTGAAAGTATTAACATGCATAGCTGTTAACATGCATGAATAGAACTTTAATTTCCCCGAGGAAAACCAGTTATTGATTGACTATAGTTTTTCTAAATTAATTAATTAATTAATTAAAGTTTGTAAATTAAGTTTATTGTAGTAATATTGGTTAATATTTCTACAATTTTCAGGTGTCCTATTTGACATCTATGTAGTCTACTGTGTGATTACACCTCAAGTCCAGTTTCCTGCAGCTATCATATATCTGATCCCCTTTACCCACTTCGCCTTCC
>NW_006475963.1:0-324 GCF_000325575.1 Pteropus alecto | reverse complement strand
AACCCAGCTCGAGGCATTTTGCACCCATTCCCTCATTTCACTCTCGCGACACCCCCGCGAAGCTGGCAGTAGCCCCGTTTCACAGCTCCAGGTCCTTTCCATGACACTGACGATGACGACGGTGACGATGCTTTAACACCAGCTGACACTGAGCCCTCGCGCTCCGGCCGACGCCATATGAGAGCTCTTCACGCTGTGTCGCATGTGACCCTCACGGCCACCGCACGGGGTGTCACGACGATGATGACTATTAGGAAGCATCATACTCCGAGGCACAGGCAGGTTACATACGGTGGCACAGCCGGTGACTGAGAAAGGCAGGTG
>NW_006475962.1:0-323 GCF_000325575.1 Pteropus alecto | reverse complement strand
GTTAGTGTAAGGAGTTACTCCAACAGTTATTGTTAGTGTAAAATTAGGGTTAGGTTTAGAATCAGGGTTAGAGTGGATGTTACAGTTAGGGTTAAAGTTAACATTTGATTTAGGGTTAGGGTTAGGTTTAGAGTTATTTTTACAGTTAAATTATGGTTAAGGTTAAGTTTAGGGTAAGCGGTTAGGGTTAGGGTTATTGTTAGTGTTAAATTTAAGTATAGGATTAGGGTTAGGTTTAGGGTTAGGATTAACTTTATGGTTAGGCTTCGGTTTAGTGTTAGTGTTATGTTTAGTTTTAAGGTTAGGTTAATAGGTCAGAGTTA
>NW_006475961.1:0-324 GCF_000325575.1 Pteropus alecto | reverse complement strand
CTAGTGGGAGATTTGGTGTGACTAAGGTTTTGTAAGGTTTCTTTCCAGTCCTGATGCCTCTGTGAGTCTTCCCATAACCCAAGGGGCAGTGCTCTGCAGAACAAGTCCAGGGAGTTGTGATCTTACCAAAGTTTATGAGAAGAAGAATTTCTCACATTCTTCCTCCTCATCCTAGGTTTATTACTCATTGTCACTGCTTGGGAGAGAGAAAGCTTTAACATGAACAAGTATGTATAACAACTTTATTAATAATCTATGATTATAATGAAGATTCAGGAATAGATATTGAGCTATATCATTTGATTTTAAGACCTAACATTATTA
>NW_006475960.1:0-324 GCF_000325575.1 Pteropus alecto | reverse complement strand
GGGGGGAGTGGCACGGAATTGCTCGTGACTCTCGGACGTGACCCGTGTCATTTCTCTCTTGGTGGTTTAAGAGAACCAAGAAACCTCTTGAGGAAACTGAGGCACACAGCTGGGAGAACAGTGGATTCAGTACAAATTGGAAAATCGTCATGACGAAGAATATGAGCCAATTCTAATACCAAGGGGCTTCCGATGATGTAGCTTCCGACACCCTAAATATTTCATGTTTTAAAGGTTGAAAATCCCAGTGAATTAGTTCATTAGCCACTATCGAGACATTTAAGCTCCCTTTCTCATTATTTCCTCCTTCGATGTTAGTCAGGA
>NW_006475959.1:0-324 GCF_000325575.1 Pteropus alecto | reverse complement strand
CTTATAGCCATTTCTCAAGATTCCAGGCAGGGATATCTTTTTAAAAAGTAAGTCAGATCATATCACTCCACTGTCTAAGAACCAACAATGATTTCCTATTTCATTCAAAGTCGAAGTCCTTACAAATTCATGTTCTCCATTATCTGGCCCCTTGTTATATCTCTGAACTACTTTCCCCTTCACTTCATGTCCCTCTTACCCCAACACATCGGTCCTTTTATTCTTCTTTTAAAATATCTGGGAGTCTCTTATCCTTAGGTCTACATCCTAGCTGTTCTCTGCCTGAAAGGCTCCACCCCGAGGAACCACAGCACAGGGCTCTTA
>NW_006475958.1:0-324 GCF_000325575.1 Pteropus alecto | reverse complement strand
AGATGAATTGATAGAAAGATATCTCATAAATAATAATATAGATAATAAGGTAGATAGAAGATAGTATATAGATACATAGATGATTGACAGAGAAATAGTAAGGGAACGCAAATAAATAGATACATATACAAAACTTAAGATAAGAGATTTAGAAATATATGATGATAATTTGACATATTACATATAATTTGACATTATAGATTTATAATGATAGCTGTAGAAGTTATATATAGAGATAGAGAGATGGACAAAAAAACATATAACTAGATACATAAATACATAAAAGATAGATAGATAAAAAGATACATAGATAGATACATAGAT
>NW_006475957.1:0-324 GCF_000325575.1 Pteropus alecto | reverse complement strand
AAAAACCTACCAAAAAGTAAAAGTCCAGGACCAGCCAACTCGCCAGTGAATTCTACCAAACATTCAAAGACTTCATACCTATTCTCCTCAAACTGTTTCAAAATATCCAAGCGTAGGCTATACTTTCTAACTCATTTCATGAGGCCAATATTACCCTGACACCGAAATTGGGTAAAGATAATGCATAAAAGAAAACTAAAGACCAATAACTCTCATGAATACAGATGCAAAAATTCTCAGTAAGATACTAGTGAACCAAACGCAGCAACATTTTCTTTTTTTTAATCTTTTTTTTCCTTCCTTCCTTCCTTCCTTTCTTCCTTC
>NW_006475956.1:0-324 GCF_000325575.1 Pteropus alecto | reverse complement strand
GCCTCCACCGCCGGGTCCAGCACCCACCCCCACCCCCACCCCCGGGTGCAGCCGTGCGGGGACCTCATGGGTGTGTCTGCGTGTTGGGCAGAGGCTCCTCTGCTGCACTGCGGCTGTGTGACTGTTGTAAATTTAAGGGGAGATGCAGGGGGGTCTCACTCTGCCCCTGCGGACGCCACTCTCTCTGACCATATTTTCGCCGCGTGTACGGAGCTCGCTGATTTGGCTGTTCTCGTCCGTCGTAGCTGTGACAGTCCCCGTTGTGTACCCGAGGAAACAGCACAGAGAAACGTGAGGAGATGTGTGTGCGGCCTCGGAACGCAG
>NW_006475955.1:0-324 GCF_000325575.1 Pteropus alecto | reverse complement strand
GGGGAAGGAAGAATGGGAGTAATCTCAGGGGAATAAGAAGGGTGTCTGAGATTGAGGACTCTGGCCCGATGTCCAATGACAAGGACAAGGGTGTGCAGCCCCACAGACGGAGGGTGTTCAGTATCCTCTGTGGGTGTGTTTAGTGCCCTTCCCCCACCCCTTGGTTAATCATGTATAGACTCAGAATTTACAGGGAAATTACATGATCTTGTTACTATCATCATCAGTAATAATACCTGTCCCCTATAGATTGAACAGGAACCCTTGGGTCATTTGGATGGCCTTGGTGGCGCCATCCTAAATGCACTGCGAGAGGGCTCATAT
>NW_006475954.1:0-324 GCF_000325575.1 Pteropus alecto | reverse complement strand
TTTGTCAAAAATATAAATACGACTAATGAAATAGAATAGTATGCAGCATAGTAATGGCAACTAAGGACAGAAATCCATTCCAAAAGCTTTCAACAATGACACACATGTCAGCCACCACAGGCCCCAGGCTGAGCTGGCAAGCCTAGGAGCACTGCACTTTCGCCATGCGGTTCTTGAGATACTTGGTCAGAAAAGGCAAGATTTTAGTTAGAAAAGGGAAAAATTCCAGGCCACCTAGAGCACAGCGCACACTTCTGAGCCCAGAACACTGGACCCCACGGGATTCTCAGGCCCTGCACCATCTCTGGCCTCAGGCAGCAGTGG
>NW_006475953.1:0-324 GCF_000325575.1 Pteropus alecto | reverse complement strand
TTTTTTTTTTTCCATTTGTTGGTTTTAAGAAAAAATAAGATCTTTAATGCCTTTTTCTTTTTTTCCCCTGTTTTTGAATTCACGTTGGCATTGTTCTTGACAGATGGTCATCCAGAGTTTGTTTGAACATCCCCCACTGATGGGGACCTTTGATATGTTGTTTTCTGGGTCTCTTTCTGGATAGATGGAGCAGAAGTCCCAGGGCTGACTCTTACCGGCTCTGATTGGCCTGGCTTAGGTCATGTGCTCCCTTTTCAAACAGTCACTATGGGTAATGAATAGTACCCACCTCTGTATCCAAGGGACCGTGTTGAGGTGGGGAAG
>NW_006475952.1:0-324 GCF_000325575.1 Pteropus alecto | reverse complement strand
GGGCCATTTCAACACGAGCCCTTTCTCCTGACGGCCGACAGTGTCTCCATGTGACAGCCAGTGACGTGCATCGTCCCAGTTCCCACGGCCTGAGGAAAGGACTGGTCCATGCAAAACAGCCCATCTGCACCCCACGACGGGCCCTCCCGGACGGCCTGCCCACCGCCCCGTCGGGGGCGGGTCCCCCCGCCTCGAACCAGGGCCGCTGCCCCTGAGGAGGGAGAGGCCCAGACACGCGCTGCAGTGCTGTGGTGTGGTGCGGCCAGAGGGGTCCGCAACGCCATTGTCATCATCATCGTTCACTCACTCACTCATTCACTCACT
>NW_006475951.1:0-324 GCF_000325575.1 Pteropus alecto | reverse complement strand
ATTGATCTTTTACAAGATATTAAAAAGGTCATGGACAGAGAAGTGTGGTTTTATGTGACAGGAGTCACGTGGCCAGTGTCTCCTGCTCGGGTCCCAGCATCCACAGAACAATACCCAACAAGAACTAACAGTGAGGGTGGAGGGCAGATAATGCTCATGCTGGGATGAATTAGGGAAAAAATTTGTGTCTTTCCTCTCCACCTGGACCCAGAATTCCTCAGCCATGTGGTTGGCATGCAATTGACCAATTTCCAAGTCCAGGGTCAGCGCCTGTGTTGTCTAAACCAAATCAGACCATCTTGTCTCTGTTTGCCACGGTGGTAT
>NW_006475950.1:0-324 GCF_000325575.1 Pteropus alecto | reverse complement strand
CCGATTATTGCCTAGAGAAGAAAAAATTCTCTGTGCGGCCAGGAAACTAAGCCATCCACGAGCCCCCAGACATGGGGTGAGCGTGACAGACACACTGTCCCCCAGCTCTGCCAGATGACCCTTCTCCAGGCCAAGAAGAGCAGCGTGTCTCTTGCCAACAGTTATCGAACGTCCAGGACGACTTTTTTCAGCCCCTTTTTTCAGTCTGATTCATCTGTGCTTTGTTCAATTACAGATGACTTGGCATCAGAGAATCATAAATGATTAAGACCAGGAATAAACGTTAAGTCCATCTAGTCCAGGGACCACAAACAGAACCACTGC
>NW_006475949.1:0-324 GCF_000325575.1 Pteropus alecto | reverse complement strand
TTTTAACTTAATTACCTCTATAAAGACCTTATTTTCAAACAAGGTCACATTCTGAGGTCCTGGAGGTTAGGATCTCAACATATGAATGTGGGCGGAGGGGACACAATTCAACCCATAACAGCCCCCTTCTTGGTGCCAGAAGAAAATTACTAGCTGACGTATGCTCCTCCTTGACTTAAAGCAGGACTGTACACAGGGTGTGTTATCCTCAGAAGCTTCTGGAACATTAGCTGTGCGCCTGGCAGTGAATGCCAGTCGTCACTCACAGGCGCGTGGGAGAGGAAACGGAGTCTTCTACGAGGCCGCTGGTAGCGTGGGAAATGC
>NW_006475948.1:0-324 GCF_000325575.1 Pteropus alecto | reverse complement strand
GAGGAAGACTAAGGTTCTTTTTTCCGTTACAACTGCTGTGGGTGCCAGACTGAGGGCTGGATTCGACCGTGGACTTTGTGGCGTGAACACAAGCTGGTAACTTGCCTGTAATTATAGCTATGCTTTAGGTCTTCTTAAATCTGTAACATTATGTAATGGTCCCTTTGTGTTGTGCGCTCCTGGATTCTGTCTGTTGCCAGCGTTGCCACGACCCCTACTGGGACATTCATTCAGAACTTAGCATTTGGCAAACATCTGAATACCTACCTTCAGCCAGCCGTTAGTGTGTGACTTAGTTGCCTGGCCTGGGAGCGATGTTGGCAG
>NW_006475946.1:0-324 GCF_000325575.1 Pteropus alecto | reverse complement strand
CGCTTTGTCCGGGTTTCTCACAGTCTGAGCTGCACACAACAGGGACTCCCTAAACCGTCCCCTCCCCTCCCTGCAGGGGAAATGACACCTGTAGGGATGGACGTGACCAAAGGTCGAATGGCCGCCGACCAGTGTGGCTTCAGGCCATGTCCCTGCCATAGATCGGGTGCCGTTATGCTTTTCCATAGTTGTCTCCACCTTTTTTTTTTTTAAATCGACTTTATTTTTCAGAGCAGTGTTAGGTTTACAGAAAGTTCCACAGAAAGTACAGAGAGTTCGCACATGGCCTTCTCCTCGCTCCCCCGGGTCCTTCCTGTTATTAAC
>NW_006475945.1:0-324 GCF_000325575.1 Pteropus alecto | reverse complement strand
GGGCGTGGGCAGACCCCTCTGGAGGGCCACGCGCTCGTCCCCCCCCCCCGCCCCCGCTGCCTTCCGTCCCCAGGTCCCCGCATTTCCCGCCCACCCCGCAGCGCCCGCTGGTGCTCCCCTCCCCTCCACCTTGTGAGATCCGCTCTGTCTCCATCTTCACTCCGATGTCCCCTGTGGCGTGGCTAGGTCTCCCCTCCCCCAGCAGGAGACCCTGGGCAGCAGTGGAGGAAACGCCTTTTCTTTCCCTCGGGTTGTTTAGGACTCCTGCAGACGGGGTCAGAGAACAGGGTCCCCCGGGGGACAGCAGGAAGACAAGTCAGCCTA
>NW_006475944.1:0-324 GCF_000325575.1 Pteropus alecto | reverse complement strand
CTGAGGGGCACGTCCCTGGGAGGTCAGACCTGGCTTGACGTGTGGGGACCGGAATGAGACGCTGGACGCTGGGAGTGGGGGTGCCGGAAGAGGAAAGCGGGGTGGGGGAGTTACCTACGTCTCTCAGTTCTGTCTCAGGGATGCCCAAGGTGAAGCTGGATCCTGTAACCAGCCGTGGCTCTGAGGACAGAACGGACGGGTGAGCGTGCTGCCCGGGCCCATCCCCTCCGGGGGGGAGGGGGAGAGGAGGCTCCAAAACGACCCCCGATTCCAACACCGGGCAGGGCCAGCCCCCAGCCCACCAGCTGCCCAAGGGCACAGTGG
>NW_006475943.1:0-324 GCF_000325575.1 Pteropus alecto | reverse complement strand
TGACATTTGGTTTGTTTCGGTGATTATGCATTTATTTAACGGTTTTGAAAATGTTAGCGTAGCAGGAAGGAGCTCAGAGATCATTTCAAGCTTATTTATATTTAAATGATTGGATAGAATTCTGGCCCGATCTGACCCTTGGCGGTGTAATAGGCCACGATCTCGTTTTGATACTGTAGACCGTTTGAGTGACAGGGCCAGCAGGGGCGGGACTTCTGGCTCGTGAGTTGCATCTTATTTTGTGATGTGTCTGGGTCCCTCGCGTGCGGGCTGAACCTTTTTACTTTTTTAACCTTTCTCAGCCTGTCGTGTTTTACATGTCAC
>NW_006475942.1:0-324 GCF_000325575.1 Pteropus alecto | reverse complement strand
ATGACAGGACTGACAGGCAGTGACATGTGGCCACCGCAGCCGGGAGTCCCAACGGAAACACAGAGAGAGTCTTGCATCACTCTCCATTCTTCCCCGGAAGACAGAGGCCCCCTGGCGTGGTGGCTGAAAGCCACTGTGGGGTCGGACCCCTAGGTCTGAACCTCTGCTCTGCCAAATGCCGCATGGCCTTGGGCGTGTCTGAGCCTCTGCAACGTTGCTCCTCAAAGCTTAGTCCCTGGACCTGTGGCATAGGTGCCACCTGTGAGCTTGTTAGCAGTGTGCCAGCCTGCACCCACTGAATCCAGTCCACACTGGAGCCAGGTC
>NW_006475941.1:0-324 GCF_000325575.1 Pteropus alecto | reverse complement strand
ACACCAAGAGTCACCCAAGGCACTCGGGTCCCAACGCTGCAGCCCGGGCACCGTGACATGCTGGCTGACGATCCCGGGCGGGTCCCCGTCCTGGGCCTTCAGTCCCTCATCTGCGAAATGGAAGCAAATCACTTCACCCCGTGAGGAGTCTGGGGGGTTCGCTGAGGTGCTGATCACGTAGTAGTGCTCAGTGATTGCGGAGCTGACTCTGAAGCTGTGCGACCTCAGGCAAGGCCCCTCGGCAGTTCGAACCCAGGCATCTTTGTGAAATCCGATCACGATGATCCCACATCCGGGACGGGCATGCAGGAGGTGCTTAATACG
>NW_006475940.1:0-324 GCF_000325575.1 Pteropus alecto | reverse complement strand
TCATTCAAACCGCATTCTGCCTTTGTAGAAGGCCGACCTCGGCTGCATGCTTGCTGTCACACGATGCACAGACGAATAAACTGAACTTTTCATAAAGCTGGCTGCGCGCGCCTCTGCCGAGACAGGACAGGGGGCTACACATCGACACACACCCAGGTGAGCTCCCGAGGCGGGCCGGAGCGATGAAACCGTTTGTAGAACAGCGTTTGACATTTCTCTTTTATCTATATTTTTCATGCTAGTCAGCAGAGAACAAATTGCATCCCTCCAAGAAAAGAATAATTTGGCATTTTAAAGATGTTCAGAGACACACATTACAACCCC
>NW_006475939.1:0-324 GCF_000325575.1 Pteropus alecto | reverse complement strand
TTTTTTTTTTTTTTGCATAGATTCTTTTATTTGAGGAAGTATGCCAACTTCCTGTTTATCTTAATAACCATGCTTAAAGCATAAAAATGATATACTTTTCTGAGAAAAACACCTGCAGAATATGAAAAGGTTATAACCGGTCTGAAGGTAGCCTCTTCTGTATGTCTCTAGTTGTAGGACTTCTGTTCAGTTAGAATTCAGGCGACTACCAATTATGGTTGTTCTGTAAGTTAGTTGGAATTCTGATGTGGTTGTGAGAGGAGGCAAACATGGTATTTACCTACTCTACCATCTTTAGTAAATTGTTTGGATCAGTGTTCTCTA
>NW_006475938.1:0-324 GCF_000325575.1 Pteropus alecto | reverse complement strand
GTTCTGTCTGATCTATCGACTATGCCATCCCTCTGGTGTACTTTTCCTTGAACCCTTTCACGGTCAAAGTCATTGAGTGACGCCAGGCAGGGGTCAGGGACTTCTCCTGCGTGGACGATCTCTCTGGTAACTGAGGAGGTGGGAAAACTGCCCTTTTCTCATGACGCTCTTGTCCCTCTCTCCTCCAATGGAGGCCTGTCCACTTTCATGTCATCAGAGTTCATTTTAGGGAAAAGATTGCTTGTCCTGTTCTCTTACTCTGGAGTTAGTGACTTCCTTGTTCCTGGGGAAGAAAGGCTCTGATCCCTATGAAAAAAAAAAAAA
>NW_006475937.1:0-324 GCF_000325575.1 Pteropus alecto | reverse complement strand
TTCAGCTGACTTTTTGAGCATGCTCACTAGCCCTCTGCCAAAGCTTGCTAAGGACACAGGAGTGTGCACAGGGAGCTGGCCACAGGGTGGGTGTGGTATGGATGTGCGTGTGGTGTAGACAACTTTGGGCGTGCTCGTGTGCCATTGTGGGGGATCTGTAGGTGAGGCATCCCCAGAGGCTTGTGGGTGGGTTTCTTGATGGAATCTGTGACACAGCTAGTAGGATCCATAGTCCTTTAATGCCCTCTGAGAGTCCTATCTGCCACTCTCTCCCCCTCTTGCCACCCCCAGTCATGTAGCTCAGGACTCACTACTCTGAGGAGG
>NW_006475936.1:0-324 GCF_000325575.1 Pteropus alecto | reverse complement strand
TTATTCAACTTTTCTATTTCTTCTTGAACCAATTTTAGTAATTGATATTTTTCTGGAAAATTTTACATTTTTTTCTAATTTTTAAATTTATTGACTTAAAATTGATCATAGCATTATCTTGTGGATTTAAAAATAATCTCTACTTATCTGTAGTTATGTCCCCTTTTCATATCAAATATTAACTTGTGCCTTCTCTCTTTTTTTCATGATTCATCTTATTGAGGTGTGTTTAGTTTTTTAGTCTTTTCAAAGGATCAAATTTGGGTTTTGTTGATCATCTCTTTTTCTAGTAAATTTGGCTCTTCTTTTTTACCATTTTTTTTT
>NW_006475935.1:0-324 GCF_000325575.1 Pteropus alecto | reverse complement strand
GGGTGACCAGGAAGCGCTCTCCTCAGCGGCGCCGTCTGTGCTGCGTGTGCGCGTGTGCGTGTGTGCTGCACGTGTGTGTGTGCTGTGTGCTGCGTGGGTGCATGTGCTACGTGTGCGCGTGTGCTACATGTGCACGTGTGTGTGTTGCGTGTGCACGTGTGCTGCGTGTGCACGTGTGTGTGCTGTGTGTGTGCTGTGTGTGCTGTGTGTGCTGCGTGTGTGCGTGTGCTGTGTGTGCTGTGTGTGTGCGTGTGCTGTGTGTGTGCGTGTGCTACGTGTGCACGTGTGCTGTGTGTGTGCGCGTGTGCTGCATGTGTGTGTGTG
>NW_006475934.1:0-324 GCF_000325575.1 Pteropus alecto | reverse complement strand
TTATAAATTTGTTTTTAAAGATGGTGATTGTTTTCACACATGAAAACACAGTGATTCCTCACAGGGAAAAGAAAGAAGATTCAGGAGAACTGAGTGACCCATGGAACATTTGAATGACACTATAAATCAAGAGTTGGCAAACTTTTGCTGTAAAGGGCAGATAGTAAATATTTTAGGCTTTGCAGGCTGTGCCATTTCTGTTGCAACAACTCCACTCTGCCTTTGTAGGGGGAAAGCAGCCAAAGATAGTATGTAAATGAATGGACCTGGCCATGGTCCAATAAAACTTTATTTACAAACACAGGCAGCAGGCAGCAGGCCAGA
>NW_006475933.1:0-324 GCF_000325575.1 Pteropus alecto | reverse complement strand
GTGTGTGTGTGTGTGTGTGTCTGTGTGTAAATGCGTATGTGTACCTTCTTCCTTGTTACGATTAAGGATAAGGTAGGAGTTTACTGTCTTGATCTCTCAAATTATACTACACTAACTAATGTATAAAAATCAACCTGCTCTGATTTTTCATGTATTCTAGTATAATGAATTTCAAAACTGACTTATAATAAATAACTTTGGTTTATTACAAAACATCAAAATGCATACTAACATCTCTGACTTGAGAAAGACAGATATAATAAATTTTTTACGTGGACATTTATGACCATATTTTACAAAGGGCACTGCAAATAAAAACTTCAT
>NW_006475932.1:0-322 GCF_000325575.1 Pteropus alecto | reverse complement strand
CTGCTCTTTGATCATCAATGGGAGGGATGACTCTCTGGCTGATTGGTTGTGATGCATGGTCATGACCAGGGGAGGAGCTGTTGTGCGGGGCCTGACCCTACAGAGCAGGAGTCACTTCAGCAGGGTTCCAGTGCCTGCCCTGTCTGCCCTTTGGGTGTGTCATCTTCAAATGTGACCCCAGATGGTGCTTTGGTTTAGACCATGGCCGCCCACATGGTGTGCCAGCCAGGTCCCACAAGGAGGGACCCTCCCGAAGCCCACATTCAGTTGCCATCTGTGTCCTGCACAGGGTACCTGGACTTGACACTAAGGAATCCACAGA
>NW_006475931.1:0-324 GCF_000325575.1 Pteropus alecto | reverse complement strand
CCCCAGCAGGGGACAGACACTTTCAAACCTCATTCTTAGTCCCAGGGCTTCCTATCATTCTCCTCAGGGCCAGCTTCACCTCTTGGTTCCGCAGAGTGTAGATGAGGGGGTTGAGGAAAGGAGTGATGGCTGTAGGGAATAGGGTAGCTGCCCCATCCAGGGGGCTGTTGGTTTCAGGCCTCAGGTAGATAAAGGCACAGGGCACATAGTGCACGGTTACCACAGTTACATGGGCTCCACAGGTTGAAAAGGCCCGGCGCCTCCCATCAGCCGTACGGATCCTCAGGATGGCCTGAATGATTTGTATGTAGGAGAGGAGGATCA
>NW_006475930.1:0-324 GCF_000325575.1 Pteropus alecto | reverse complement strand
CCGACAGCCACTCCTAAGTTCCTCACCCCACCTGTTTCACAGCCCATTGCTGTTTGGTTTTCCACAACCCTCATTCTCACCCTCACCACTCTTGCTCCACACAAAAGGGCTGTGGGAATGCAAGAAAGCACCCAGCTTCTGGGTGCAGGCCTGTCTTCAGGCCCACTGCCCAGCCAGGGTGGGGCAACAAGGAGCAGGATTCTGGAGACATGGAGTTTGGTGTTGTCTCATTCGGTCTGGCTAGTGGCTCAAGAAGCAAGACCACATGTACTTGCGCAAGCTGTCCTGCCAGGCACACTCCCTTTCGTCCTTTAGCAAGGCATG
>NW_006475929.1:0-324 GCF_000325575.1 Pteropus alecto | reverse complement strand
AGATAACCAATGTCTTTCAATGGCACTTAACATCCTCCCTAAAGCTCTCTTACAGCTCTCGTTAGATTTTTTTTCTTAAGTGTTTGTGTTATTGTTGTTATATGGAGAACTATAGGTTTAAAATTTCTAACATTATTGCTGGTTACAGAAATGCCTCTGACTTTTGTATATTGACTTTATGTCTAGCAAACTTGCAAAACTCTTATATAATTCTAATAATTTAACTGTTGATTCTTTTGGCCTTTCTATGTATAATCTTTTCCATCTTTCTGTATATTTTCAGTTTTTTTCCCTTCCTTCCTTCCCTCCCTCCCTCCCTCCCTC
>NW_006475928.1:0-324 GCF_000325575.1 Pteropus alecto | reverse complement strand
ATTCTACAGGGTCAATTTCGATCAATGATATTTTTCTAATATTTATTTTCCAGCACTTCATAAAATCAGAACAGTCCATAGATTCTATGGCTGATACAATGCGCATCTTCCCAACGTGACGATTTTTGTCAGCTCCGTGTGCTTCCGAAGGAGGCGAGATAAGATACCTCACTGTGATGGTTCAATTGTTAGTTTTCAATTCGATATTTGTATTTATTCTGACACCATAAGTTAGGGCAGCCTGCTTCAGAACCATTCTCTCTTCCTTTTCAGTCATTCTGCTAAATTCTGTTTCAAATCATTTTAATAAGTCACTCTCGTCAT
>NW_006475927.1:0-324 GCF_000325575.1 Pteropus alecto | reverse complement strand
AGCCGTATGTGGAACCCTGAGTGAATAAGCACCAGTGTCTAAATTGATCCCCGTGACATTCTGTGCCCTGTTCAGATTTCCCCGGAGCGGCTGCCCAGCGGGCCCCGCTTGGGAACGATGCCCGTGTGTGGACGGAGCAGACACTGATGCGGGGCCGCCCGCCCCTCCCCCGCGTGCGAGGGGCGCATGCGCGGCCTGTCAGAGACCGCGGTGCATGTGGCCTGTCCCCATCTCCTGGAGGGGTGAGCTCGACCTCTGGAGCTGGAGAACGCTTGGGCACCCCGGGGTCCCTCGGGGGATACAGAAAGGACAGGACCGAGGGGG
>NW_006475926.1:0-323 GCF_000325575.1 Pteropus alecto | reverse complement strand
ACACACACAGGGAAACCAAGCAAGAGGAGGTTATACCAGAACACGCTGAGGCTGTAGGGAGAAGGGAAGGTGGGTTGCTGAAGTCTTCTCTACCAGCCATGCTTAGAGAGAGAGGATGGAATGAATGAGATTGTGGGTCCAACATGGGAGAGAGATGAGGCCTTACCCAGTGAGACCAGGAAGCCACAAGTCTCCAGCATCACCTCCTGGTATAAGGTCTTCTGGTCCAGGTCCAGCTGTCTCCATTCCTCCCTACTGAAGGTCACAGCCACATCTTCAAATGATACCAATGCCTAGAAAGTCAAACAGAGATGGTGGGGTGG
>NW_006475925.1:0-324 GCF_000325575.1 Pteropus alecto | reverse complement strand
GGGAACCATACACGTCCTCGCCAATGTGTACACAAGGCCTGGCACACAGTAGGTGCTCAACGAATACTTGGTGCATGGATGGATGGATAATGGATGGGTAGATGGACCCTCGGCTAAGTTTTTTACATTGAAAGGAAAATCCTATTTCTACCCGAAGAACAACAAAGCAGAAGGCTGTTACCGTCTTCTTACTGGGTTGGCTCGGTGCTTGCTGCAAGGCCAGGGCTTGTTCTGTCAGTGGTACACAGCAGGGCGAGACTGCTCCCAGTCCCTCCCCAGGCCATGCTCCCCTCTTCTCCCCGCCACCTGCCTCCGTCCGGGCCC
>NW_006475924.1:0-324 GCF_000325575.1 Pteropus alecto | reverse complement strand
TGTGAGGGATTGACCCTTGGGCTAATTGGCTGTGAAGAAAGAGCCTGGCTCTGGTGCCTGCTCAATCTGTCCTTTGGATGTGCTGTCCTCAAATGCAGCCCTGGGTGATGCTCAGGCTCAGTCAGAAGCTGACAGCTGGGCTTGCCAGCCCCAGGGTTTCTTGAGAGGGGCGCTGTCACAGGCCAAGTTCAGCTACAGTCTTTGCCCTGCTCAAGTCCACCTGGCGAGAGTTGTCAAGCAATTCGCAGATGTCCACCCCCTGCACTGGGCTTAGAGGTGTCTCGAGAGGCCAAGCCATGAACAAAGGCTGGCTGCTGCTAGTGC
>NW_006475923.1:0-323 GCF_000325575.1 Pteropus alecto | reverse complement strand
CAGAATAGAGAGCCCAGAAATAAATTCATGCATATTTGGTCAACAGATCTTAGACAAGGGTGCCCAATATACACGGTGGGAAAGGAGAGTCTCTTCAAGTGATGTTGAAATAGCTGGATATCCATATGCAAAAGAATGAAATTGCATCCTTATCTTAAATCACATAAAGCAACTCAAAATGGATTAAGGAATTAAATGTTAGACTCCAAACTATGAAACCCCTAGAAGAAAACGTAGGGGGAAAGCTTCACGACATTGGTTTTAGCAATGATTTCATGGATATGACACCAAAAACACAGGGAACGAGAACAAAAATGAACAAG
>NW_006475922.1:0-324 GCF_000325575.1 Pteropus alecto | reverse complement strand
TATATATATGTATTAAATTTATTTTTTCTTGTTTATCTGGCTTGTGTCTATTTAATTATTAGACCAGCCAAAAGAACCCTTGAGGGTAGAGAGAAGTTTCTTCTTCCCTCATACTCCCATGTGAAGGCAGAGGTCAGATGGGAGAGCTGAGCCATGTCTCTGGTCTTGGTCCTTGGCAACCATTGTTGAGAGCTGTAAAGGGTCCATGGAGGAGCTGGACCCTGGGTGGGAGACACTCATCTGGAGCAGACTGTCTTGTTGGATTTGAAGGGCCCTTGGGCAGCCGCTGCCTAGTACTCTCTGTTCAGTGACCTATTTTGAAAC
>NW_006475921.1:0-323 GCF_000325575.1 Pteropus alecto | reverse complement strand
ACACCCAGTACACGCGAAGGAAAAGCCACACACGCCAGCAAGACACTGACGCCCGCAAGCAGCAGAGCGCTCTTCCCGAGCAGCAAGTCGGTGCGTGCAGAAAGCGAGGGCGAGCGCCCACCTGCAGACCCACTACGCTCCTCCGGCCGCAGCCTCTACACCAGCGCCCAGGGCAGCGCCCTCCCCGCCTTCCATGGGGGCTCAGGGCTCCATTCGGGGTCGCAGCCCGACGAGCTCCAAGACAGGAAGAGGCTCCAGATGGCAGCTAAGCTCCGTGGGGCAGGCCAGCAGTAAAACCTGTCTCCTCCATGGTTTCATCCTTT
>NW_006475920.1:0-323 GCF_000325575.1 Pteropus alecto | reverse complement strand
GAATCCCGGCTCCTGGTAACCACAAGCCTATAGTCAGGACACTTGCGGTCAGCACAACCCCAACTGTATCCAGACATTGCCCACCATTCCCTGGAGCCAAATCTGCACTGAGAACCACTGCTTTAGGATACTAGTGAGGGAATAAAGGAGTTCTATTGAGATTGTCTTCATTGGTGACTCTGATTAAACAGCACGAGACCACTTTTCCTTTGCTCATCTAAATGAATTTGAACACACATGACACAAAAGGGAAATGTCAACCTTTATATATTTGTCCTACATACATTCTCAC
Organism: Pteropus alecto; assembly: GCF_000325575.1. Classification (NCBI taxonomy): domain Eukaryota; kingdom Metazoa; phylum Chordata; class Mammalia; order Chiroptera; family Pteropodidae; genus Pteropus; species Pteropus alecto. Next base: position 31 of record NW_006475920.1, on the reverse strand, counting down.
AGCACATACGCCTCATTTCACTCTGCCGCAG
>NW_006475919.1:0-323 GCF_000325575.1 Pteropus alecto | reverse complement strand
GAATATGTATAGAATGATTGGATAACTGATCATGACACTATGAGCTTTAGAAATATCTTTGTGCTTTTCTTTGAACTAGTTTGATCGAGAAGAGGAGAAAAGAATTTAGGATGATTTGCTAGGCCTCGTCTCAATGTATTCGTTTGCTAAAATGTACATAGACAGGAGGTTTCAGCCCAAAAGAGTTGTCTTCTATCTTTCTCACTAGAGTCCAGACTCCAATTATTCCTCTGGTTTTTGTTAGAAAAAAATCAAAATGTATTTCAATATGCGCACATCAGTGGAGAAGTGGCATAGAGATCTGTGTGTTCCAAAGAAGGGAA
>NW_006475918.1:0-323 GCF_000325575.1 Pteropus alecto | reverse complement strand
TAACCAATGTCACCATAATAAAAATAAATAAATTTGTTTTAAAAAAGAAAGAAAACCAGAGCTTAACAACCATAAGTAACTTGCCCATGGTCACACAGATAATAAATGGTAGAACAGGATATAAACTAAATCTGTCTGAGTCTACTACCTATGATACAAAAAAAAAAAAAAACAAGTTGCTTAAATCATCTGGCATTTTGGTCACCTTAAAATTAACAGATATAGTTTATTCCATTAAAAGGCATATATTTATATCACAGCAAGGAACAAGAAAGAACCAAAACAGCAACAACATAAAATATGGCTTGCCCTCAAAGAGTTTA
>NW_006475917.1:0-323 GCF_000325575.1 Pteropus alecto | reverse complement strand
CCAAAAAAATTCCAGCTTTCCTGGCGATGTGACATTGAGGTGCAGGGCCAGAAGTCATATTGTGATAGAAACTTGTCCTATAGTGGCCAGCACCAGAACTGTGTGGGTACTGGAGGAGAAACAAGGTTTGCAACGTATAGATCCAGAATCTGGTCTGCGGAAAATCTTGCCTTTATCAGATGTATAAAATTATAAGGTCCACGGTCAGATTTTCACTGATACCTCCTCAGAATGGAAGTTTAGTTCTTCATGAGTATATTCAATAATGCAGCATTTACTATTCTAAACCTACTATCTATTTTTCCTTTTTTTTTTTTTGATGG
>NW_006475916.1:0-323 GCF_000325575.1 Pteropus alecto | reverse complement strand
CCATGAGGCCGAATGCGGTGCAATGACGTCAAATCAGAAAATGGGGTAGAAGTGGCTATCGTGACGCCCCCTTCAGAGTGAGCCCCGGAGGTCTTAGCCCCACTCCTCGTTCTCACCCCTTCCTGTCAAAGGGCTGGAGAGCGAATGCGAGCTGAGTCACGGGGAACGGCGGTCGGTCTCCCTGACAGGGCAGCTCAGCCTCTATCGAAATAGTTTTCAGCAAACCATTATTTGATAATGTAAGGCGAATTACTAAAAATAAAAAGCATAAGTAAAAACAAAATTATGTTAAATTAACATTTAAATGCACATTGCTTCCATGC
>NW_006475915.1:0-323 GCF_000325575.1 Pteropus alecto | reverse complement strand
ACTTATTAAAATGTCAGGTGTTATTCTGAATGCTTCATATACATTAACTCATTTAATCCTCATGATGATCAGATATTGCTTTTTACAGAAAGGTTAAATAAATGGTCAGTTTTTCAAACCTAAAAATTTAATGTAGAAATTTTGACCTTCCCCCCTCACCACCAATACTTAACACTACTAGTCTTTGGCATAATACCAGTGTATTTAAGGATTTAATGTCTTTTAACTTCATGACATCATGCTGACCAGTACTCAGTCGTTATCCAGTGTGTTTAACAATTGTAACATTGTTGCAGAAAAGATCCAAAATTAGACCAGTGAGA
>NW_006475914.1:0-323 GCF_000325575.1 Pteropus alecto | reverse complement strand
TCCTGGCTTGTCGAGAAAAGAGTGTGCACAAAAGAGTGTGCACAAAAGGTAGGAAAATGTAACGGCAAGAACAATCAGATTAGCTGGGAATAAACAGAAGTCAAAAGCAGAGTCTATGGCTTATGTTTCTTTGCATCTCTAGAATCTAGCATATAGTAAATGCTCAGTGATGACCAAATGGATTAACGGATGGATAGAAGATAAAGTTGAGATGATCATATTTCACTTGGTAGAGTTCCCGCGTGTCCTGTAGTAGGTACTCGATATTTATTGAATGCATGCTGGTTGGTTGATTGGATGGATGGATGGATGGATGGATGGAT
>NW_006475913.1:0-323 GCF_000325575.1 Pteropus alecto | reverse complement strand
GAGTTGTGGGAGGGGGTGGGATCCCTGAGCGAGAGCGGAGAGCGCGAAGAAGAAAGGATCCCAGGCAGATCCCCGGGGACACCGGCATCTGAGACGTAAAGAGAAAGCATCACGGAGGAAGAGCTGACACCAAAGTGATGGGAGGAAAACCTAGACACCCCAATGTCATTATAGCCCAGGGGAAAAGGTGTCACGAAGAGGCAATGGCCAGCAGGGTCAGACCTGCTGGGGGGCCGGACAGATGAGGACGGAAGAGCACCCGCCGGGTGTACACAAGAGCAGGTGTCAGGGAGAGAAGGGCAGACGCCAGAACCCACTGGGCG
>NW_006475912.1:0-323 GCF_000325575.1 Pteropus alecto | reverse complement strand
ATAGTTAAAATCGGAAGTTCCCTGAAGGGGTGGGCATTCCTAATGTCAATCACATGGGGAAGAGCTAAACCCTCAGACAAGAGACCAAGAGTGGAGCTCTGGCCCACTCTTCTGTCTCTCACTCTTGGAAATAGATCTCCTGGGGCTGAGCCATGCATAAACTTCCAGTAACTGGGAGAAAAGACAGCATATGCCTCTCAGAGGTAGGCTTAGAGATAGGTAAGGAGGCCTCACTATAGGGAACCATAAATGCAAGATGAAACTCACTCATATAAACCAGATTATCAGGATCAGCAGCCTTCAGACTATTTCAACACCCTGAT
>NW_006475911.1:0-323 GCF_000325575.1 Pteropus alecto | reverse complement strand
AACTAGGCTGGCTCTTAGATCATTAGGTTCAACCTCCTCATTGTACAGATGGGGAAATTGAGGCACAGAGAGAGGTGTAACTGCCGGTCACTGCAACAGGGCAGCAAGCCAGCCTGGGAGATAGAGTGAGAAAGCAAGTTATGTCTCCTAATGTGCTGGGGAATAGGGTCACCTGGATTTGTCGCTTTCTCCCCAGCTCTGCAATTGGCAGAAATCCCAGATAAGGTCCTTGGGAGGTGTGATATTGTGATTTATAATAAGAAACGTATTTGGTCTTCCTCCAGTTCCTGGCAAAGAGCTCCTAAAACCCTTGGAATTTCCTA
>NW_006475910.1:0-323 GCF_000325575.1 Pteropus alecto | reverse complement strand
GGTATTTTCTTTAAGAAAATAATCAGAGAATCTTCAGCAGTATATATTAAATAAACATGCATAACATTATTTTTAAGTAAATTATGCAAACACATGTGCAGAAGTAATACTATCGCCTGATGATCACATGGAACACTGATGGCAGAAGCAAAATTATTTCTCACGTACATGAGAAACTTACATCTTTACCACAGCCTTGTAACAACCACTACTATCAAAAAATTTGAACTTTTTAATAAAAGTACCAGGTCAATGTTCTAAAAGGCTTTTAAAACTGCCTTTAGAATTCTTGAGTAATTTCACTCTAGTATATAAGACTTCTC
>NW_006475909.1:0-323 GCF_000325575.1 Pteropus alecto | reverse complement strand
CAACACTAAGCTTTTATGCCTAAGACTTCAGGCCAATTCTTGCCATAGGTCGTGGTATATTTGCCTTACCATAGCTCTTTCTTTTTTGCTCTAGTGCTTCTCAGAAAAAAATAGGACACTGAAATTTGAGGACTTAATGGAGTTTAGCAACTTCAGTTATCTGATGTCTATGAAGCCTGACCAGTCTACTTGTAGTCTATAAGATCATGTGGAAGCTTCAGTGACAAGCTTCTACTTTGCTAATGATTTTGTGATCTTGTTACCCACTGTAATTGCTTAAATGGAGTTTTAATTAGCTGCTTTAAATGACTTTGTTTTTTTTT
>NW_006475908.1:0-323 GCF_000325575.1 Pteropus alecto | reverse complement strand
ATACAGACTTGGATTTAAAAGACATAGGATTTAGGGGGAATTTCAAAATCCTCATCAATAAAATAGTGGTAATAAAATTTACTTCACAGATGCAAAGACAGGATAAACCAGAGGTGACTGAACAAAAATTGTTAATAAAATTGTTAATAAAATTGTTGCCAAAGTGAATGGAGCTCTTTCCACATCAGTGTTCATCACTGTCCCCACCTGTCACGAGAAATAGCTTTGTTTCTTGATGTTAAGAAGCAAAGCAGATCTACAGAAAGTAGAATGGATACTAGGAGAAAAATGCAATGTGGGGCTTGGTCCTGAGAAGGAAGATG
>NW_006475907.1:0-323 GCF_000325575.1 Pteropus alecto | reverse complement strand
TTATTTCTAGAATTTTCCATTTCATATTTTCAGACAGTGGCTGACCATGGGTAACTGTGGATAAGGGGAGACTATTGTATGTGTAAAGTTGAGAGCGGCAAAGTTCCCACATGCCCTCACAGAGGCATTTCTGCAATAGGAAATTCTGAACTTGATCTCTCTGCAAAGGGCTGGGCAGCACACACTTTACCGCAAAGGATTTCAGGCCTTGTGAGGCCGGCCCACCTGCTGTGTATCCTCACTGTAGGTGTAGAGTCCACATCTGCCTTTAGAGCAGGCTGTTTATATGCCCGTCAGAGCTCCTCGACCCTAAACAGCACACC
>NW_006475906.1:0-323 GCF_000325575.1 Pteropus alecto | reverse complement strand
CTGTGAAGCAGAGGGTCCGTGTCAAACCAACAACAACATGCCAGCTGCCATCAGAGAAGCAGGGCATTTGAAAGGGGAAAGGATGGACTCCAAGACCACCTGAGCTGAGAATCTCGCACAGACGGAGGCAGGGGCCGGAACCAGAGACGTCGTCCTGTGGGCTCACTGAGCCCAGCGTGGCTGGTAGGACAAGCCCGGCCACCCCACGCACAACGGCCACCAGACCCCAAGTGACCCTGCGTGCGCTGGTCGAGGACTCCCACATTCTGTCCACGTGAAGCATACACAACTGTCCTTACAGCAATGTCACAGAGTCTGGGGTC
>NW_006475905.1:0-323 GCF_000325575.1 Pteropus alecto | reverse complement strand
AAAAAATTAAAAATAAAATAAATAAATAAATAAAAAAGAACCAAAATTAATGCATTATTACCCATTATAAGAAATGTAATCAATTCACGATTCTAACAAACTAAAATAATATCATTTCAACCATCTTTTTCTGCATGCCTACAGAAAAAAAGATAGTTTTACGTTCCTTTAAATCAAAAAGTATTTAATATATTTTTTCTTAAAGCAGATGAAGAGAAACAGCTTGAAGAAATTGCTGAAATGTAAACATATATTCTTACATCAAAAGATGTATTTCTTAGAAGATTCTTATAAAACTGAGAAAATAGATTTTACATTAAGGG
>NW_006475904.1:0-323 GCF_000325575.1 Pteropus alecto | reverse complement strand
CTAACACAAACCATAACGCTAAACCTAACCCTAATTCTAAATCCAATCTAATCCTAACATTAACCATAAACTTACCCTAACCTACCATAAACCTAAACTTAACCCTAACCATAACTCTAACCCTAACCCTAAACATAATTCTAACCATAAACCTAAATTTTACACTATAATAACCCTAACCTTATCCCCTAACCCTAAACATAACCCGAACACTAATTTAAATGTAAAAATAACTCTAACGCAAACAATAACCTAAAATATAACCTAACCTTAAATATATCCCTAAGGCTAAACCTAACCCAGATCCTAACCCTAAATCTAAA
>NW_006475903.1:0-323 GCF_000325575.1 Pteropus alecto | reverse complement strand
AAAATTTGAAGAAAAATTTTAACAAGAAAAGAAATACTGGCCTTCACGTGGTGCCAAATTTCTAATCCTGGAGTTCTGACATGGATGAATGATTTAGCTAAAGGTTGTAAACAGCACAAAGAACTAAAAGCTGAAGCTGTTGGAGGAATGAGGGAGTGCTCCCAAAGGCCCACCTGGAAACTGGTCCTATGAGCAGTCCACAGTCCCCAAAGACAATGGGAATCCAGAAGCTATGGTCCCTAGGCCAAGCTCCTCTGGAGAGGAGATTCCAGATGCTGTGTTGACACTCTTGAAGGAGAAGAGAGAGCAGCTTCCCTCTCAGG
>NW_006475902.1:0-323 GCF_000325575.1 Pteropus alecto | reverse complement strand
ACTAATAATTATTTTAAATGCATTAGTCTCTTAAAACATGTAGAAAACAAACATAGAGGTACAAATCGAGTTACAATAATACTGGCTTTTAGACAAATAATTTTTAAAAATGTATTAGTCTCTTAAATCATGTAGGAAAGAAAAAGTAGAGTTACAGACATTGTTATAATAATGCTAGTTTTTATAATTACCCCTGTATTTACCTTTATTGAAATCTTCATTTTTTCATATGACTTCGAGTTATGCCTACTGTTATTTCATTTCACTCTACAGGACACCCTAGTGGTAATGAACTCCCCCAGCTTTTGTTTATCTGGGAATGT
>NW_006475901.1:0-323 GCF_000325575.1 Pteropus alecto | reverse complement strand
GCCTTTCCTGCTAAAAGGGTAAGAATTTTACTAGTGACGTCCCGTCTCAAATCGAGTGGTTTCCAGCAAATGCTTTTTTCTGGGCCTTGTAAGATAAGCACACGAAGGTCAACCCTGACACTGCTCTGTGGAACACGAGACAGACCTCCGACTGCGGGCGACTTTTATTATTTTCCGGTAGACCCCATCTCTAAATACACTCCCATGGGGCATGACGGCTTCAACGCACAGATTTCGGGGGGGGGGATCCACTGGACTCAGTCCCAAACACCCACGGCAATCTTTGGCAATGGGCCACCTCCGACTCATGGTCCTGGTGACAG
>NW_006475900.1:0-323 GCF_000325575.1 Pteropus alecto | reverse complement strand
AAAAAATTGAGGTATAATTGACATATAACATCGAATAAGCTTAAGATATACAACATATTGATTTGATACATTTATATATTGTAAGATGATTATCACTATAGCGTTAGCTAACACCTCTATCCTGTCACATAATGATTTCCTTTTTGTGGTGAGAACATTTATGATCTAGTCTTCTAGCAATTTTGAAGTTTATAACATAGTATTGTTGACTATAAGCAAAATGGTGGACATTAGATCTCCAAATTTATTCGTCTTCTGACTGCAAGTTCGTACCTGTTGACCAACATCTCCCTAATTCCCCACCTCCCAGCCCCTAGTAATCA
>NW_006475899.1:0-323 GCF_000325575.1 Pteropus alecto | reverse complement strand
CTTCGTTCTTCTTTACAATCCATTAAAAATATAAACCCATTCTTAGTTCACAGATCACGCCAAAAAAACCCATTCTTAGTTCACAGGTCATGGGCCCTATTAGAGTTACATGCTATAGTTTACTGACCTCTGGACTAGTCAGGAATCTGATATTTTTCTCAGGCAACCTCCCCAAATCACATAAATAATTGGTCTAGAAGGAATTAATGCTATTCAAAAATGAAAAATTAAAAAACATATAAATAAATATCTGTATACGATTATACCAACACAAAGTTAAAAGAAAAAAGTAGTGAAAAGTATAGCAGGAAAAATTACACTCA
>NW_006475898.1:0-324 GCF_000325575.1 Pteropus alecto | reverse complement strand
GGAGAGATTATGGCGCCTGAAACGGGGTGGAGAGACAGCAAGTGACGTGAGAGATATTTGGGGAAGCCGCATCAGCAGGGCTGCTGACTGAGGATGTGCAGGGGCCGAGGGAAGAGGAGAGTCAACGTGACTTCTAGCTTTCTGGTTGGGTGCACAGTGGCCTCCCCTCTGAGATGGACACAGAGGTTGCTGCGGGCAGTGTCCACAAAGTGAAAGACCATCCAACTCCCAAACCCAAACCGTCTTTGGTCCGTAGAGCTTGTTTTCAAAACTGGACTCCTATCTGGAGCATGTGAAGCAGTGGGGTGTGCGTGTGCGGGGGGC
>NW_006475897.1:0-324 GCF_000325575.1 Pteropus alecto | reverse complement strand
AATTTCACAACACGGGAGTTAAAAAGAGATTTGAAAACTTCCAGAAGAGAAGGAAAAAAGACCACAAAGGACTGGGAATCAGAATGCCATTATATTGCTCGATACCAACACTGGATGTTAGAAGACAGTGGAAAAGATTTTCAGAATTCTGAAGGAAAATAATTTTCATCATAGAATTCTAAACCAAACAAAATGATTGTTCTAGTGTGAAATAGAATAAAAATGTTTCCGGCATGAACAATTTCAAAAATATGGCTGCCAAGTGCCCTATTTCAGGAAGATCCTAGAAGAAGTGCCCTATTAAAGTGAAGGCTAAAGCAAAAA
>NW_006475896.1:0-323 GCF_000325575.1 Pteropus alecto | reverse complement strand
CTATTTCCCTGCTCCTGGAAAACAAGCTAAATGGAATCTCAGTCATTCACTCCAAACATAGTCATGTTAGCAGCTACCAAACTCCACTAGGATTTGACTGCCTGTCTTACCCTCCATGTACATGAGAAGGACAGCAGTGAATTTGGAAAAGAGGTGGAGGTGAGGAGACATCTGCCTTGAACCACAGATCTAAGTAGTTCAGCAATCTTCAGTCCCCTAAGATATCAAGCCCCCCTCTGTAAGTTGGGACGCAGGTAGATGACACTACATTCCTATGTGCTTTAAAGAGGATTATTCGTAGTGGCTCAAATTATTTTAATTTC
>NW_006475895.1:0-323 GCF_000325575.1 Pteropus alecto | reverse complement strand
TGGCCCAGTTCCTAACAGGCCACAGACCAGTACTGCTCCATGGCCCGGAGGTTGGAGACCGCTTCTCTTAGCCCAGCCCAGGCCATGGCTGCCAAGAGGCTGCCTTGGTCAGGAAGCTCCACAGTGTAGCCCAACTGTGGCACGCATGCATATATGTCACTAGCCTCTTAGCTCGCACACTGCTTCACAGTGCACAAGGCACTTCTGCTTATCCATCTCCTTTCATTCTCACAGTAACTCTGAGATTCTCAGAGAAAGTACAATCTCTATTGTACAAAAGAGGAAGTGGAATCTCAGGTTGCATGGTTTGCCCCAAGCAGAAC
>NW_006475894.1:0-323 GCF_000325575.1 Pteropus alecto | reverse complement strand
CGTGACCCAGCTCAGAAACCGCACTGCCATGCCAGAGCCAGCACACAGATTAGCTTGCGGGAAGACTCACATCAGCCGAGCTCACGAGGCTGATGTATACACCAGAAGCCACATGTGTCACTGACAACGAGCAACCGAGCTGACAAGGACAGGACCACTTTCCCCGAGATGCAGTCTTCCCTGCCTCTGCCTCTGCCGTACCAGCCTCTCCCTGGGCGGGGCTCTGGGGCCTAGGTATCCTGAGGCTCCAGGCACAGTGCCCTCGCCTGGCCTTTGGCCCTCCTGTCCTGCTCCCTGCAGTAGCCTGGGCTGTCCTGGTCCCC
>NW_006475893.1:0-323 GCF_000325575.1 Pteropus alecto | reverse complement strand
GTCGTTAGGGCTGCGCCGTGTGGGTGGTCTGCTCTGCCGTCCGTCTGAACGCGTCCCTGCCGTCCCTCCTCGAAGGTGTCTGGTCACCGTGCTCGGCGTTTCGTGTGGAAAGGCAGGGTCGGCGCCCGATTCCCGCCTTTGACGGACCGGCGCCCTGAATAACAAGCTGACTCCCTAGTTCTCTCTTAAACTGACCAGTTTTCCGAGGGGTGCTGTGAACGCCTGTGTCGACAAGCTCGATGAGTTTCAATTAGCGATAGTTTGCCTCTTTGATACGCAAACTGTCCCATCTCTGCAGCGACCTGTGCTGGCTGCAGAGCTGC
>NW_006475892.1:0-323 GCF_000325575.1 Pteropus alecto | reverse complement strand
CTGCAGGCCACAGAGATGACTGGGCTTGCAAGGAACCCCCGCTCCTCCGAAACCCTAACCGTTCTATTCCGCGCACTGAAAGTCATTATTTCAAGAAAGGCGCCCAGGCTCCCGAGGTGGGTGAACGCACCACGGGGCCCCCACCGGCACAGGACCCCCGCCCATGTTCCCGAGAAGCCCGCGGTTTAAAAAAGACCTGTGCTTTTCAAAGGAGGCGATTTTCGCCTCACCAGAGCCTCGGACAACACGTCCACCAGAGAGAAGGGTAACGAAGCCCGCTGGCGGCGCGCGGCGCGCGGCCCGCACAAAGCGGCGGGGAGGGA
>NW_006475891.1:0-323 GCF_000325575.1 Pteropus alecto | reverse complement strand
CTGTGGGGACGGGCACGCTACCAGAAGCCAGCGCCCCACACGCCACTCCAGGTAGGGGGCTCTGCAGGACAGACGGGTGCCTCAGTCCCCTGAGACGGGGACCTGGCGAGGGAGGTGAGGCTCGTGGGAACCAACAGAGATAACGACACGAGAGCAGGGACGTCACCGCTGATCCTCTCAGCAGAGACCGACGCCCAGAGCATCAGCTCTCAGAGGACCAGAGCTCTGAGCAGGGACAGGCCTGCCCAGTCCTGCAGCCCCACCCCCACCCCGACGCCCGCACCCCGCCATGGGCCCCAGGCTCCTCTGCTGTGTGGCCCTCT
>NW_006475890.1:0-323 GCF_000325575.1 Pteropus alecto | reverse complement strand
AATAATATTTATATAAATATGGTTGTTTTATTTCTATAAGATAGATTTTCTGAAATGGAGTCATCAAGCTAAAGTAATGTGAATTTTTCGTTTTAATAAGTATGACAAAATTGTTTCCCGAAAGATTAGTAATTTATATATGAACAGCAATTTATCAGTGTTCTTTTTTCTGCATCCTCACTAGGAAAGAATGTTATCATTACAATATTCTTTTGACAATCCAATGGATTAAAAACAGTGCATTGTTCACAGTGGCCAAGATATGGAATCAACCAAAGTGTCCATTGGTAGATGACTGGATAAAGATGAGGTACATATATACA
>NW_006475889.1:0-323 GCF_000325575.1 Pteropus alecto | reverse complement strand
GTGTGGCTGTGCTCGTCTCCACTTCTTCCTTATAATGAATATCTTTCTTTCCTGTAATATCAAATCCTTCACACTTGCTTTTCTCTATAGTTGTTAATAAAATATATGTTTTAGAAAGATAAGGCTTACAAAAGTTTGTAGTATTGATAGGATTAGTGTGGTGAGTTGAGAAGGCAGGAAAACCGGTTAAAATCTGGTTGATTATGTAAGTAAGAACTAATACGATTCTGAAGTAAAGCGATATGGTAGATATGAACAGAGAGAACAATATGACAGGTATTAAGAAATAATAAAATAAAATAAATAAAATAAATAAAATAAAA
>NW_006475888.1:0-323 GCF_000325575.1 Pteropus alecto | reverse complement strand
CCTTGGCACATTGAGCCACTGTTTGCAGACCTGTGCTGCAGTAGATATCTCGGGAAGGCCTAGGGGGTGCGGAATTTCCTAAGTTCCTCCATGGTGGAAAAGTGTTTCCACCACGGAGTCTGTGATAATTGAAAAACGCCCCAGCTGGATATAAAATGTTTACTGGAGACCTTCTTTTTGGTCCATTTCTGTGTTCGGATTTCTAAAATTATTCTGATTCAAGGTAGGTTTCATAATCCTTGCTCGAGTATAATTTATTCTGTTGACTTAGAGTCTCCTTCTCCTTCGTGGTTGCCTAATACGGGTGACATTTTGTTTCCTCA
>NW_006475887.1:0-323 GCF_000325575.1 Pteropus alecto | reverse complement strand
ATATGATTATTTCCCCTCTGGAAAGAAAAGCTTTTAGCTTTGATCAAAGGAATTTTCAAAGGAATATGTGACTCCCAAAATATTCAATACCCCAAATACTCATTCATATTATTATAATTGCTAATACTATTATTTATAATCTGCCTTGTTGCAAAATAGTTTGAATGGAATTTACTACATGTATCGGTTAGGCCGGGATGGATAGGGCCCCCATATCCCGCTAATCGATAGTAACAAAGGTTCATTACACACACACTCAGGCTCTATCACCATGTGAGGAAGGTGCTGTCTTCTGCATAACCTGTATTCAGTAAGCAAGAATA
>NW_006475886.1:0-323 GCF_000325575.1 Pteropus alecto | reverse complement strand
GAGGCCCGGGACGCGAAGGTCGTCGCTGCCTGGAGCGACGGCAGGAAAGCGGAGGTCATCCGCGCTCAGAGGGGCGACCGCCATCCAGAGCAGAGCTGGGGATTCAAACTTTATTTTCAATCATTTGGTGGAAATTTGAGAAATCGCCAAAAGGGCGTATGGCGCAATGCAAAGGGCCAGCCCCTGGGCGCCGCGCCCGAGGCAGATGCGCCACCGTGAGAACAAGCTCGTCCTCGGATGCAACGCCAGACGTGGCCTCCGTTCTCATCTGTGTTTTTCTCAGGTTTCGAATTTCTTACAATGAGCCTGTCCTGTTGACAAGC
>NW_006475885.1:0-323 GCF_000325575.1 Pteropus alecto | reverse complement strand
ATGACACCAAAAGCACAAGCAACCAAAGGAAAAAAAATAGATATACTGGATTTGATCAAATTTAAAATTTTTGTGCATCAAAGGGCATTATAAATGAGGTAAAAAGTTAACCTATGGAGTGAGATAAAATATTTGTAAATCATAAATCAGATAAAGGTCTAATACCCAGAATGTTTAAAAAAAAAAAACACTTACAACTCAATAATAAACAGACAAATAACACAAGCTAAAAATAGGGAAAAGATATGAATAGATATTTCTCAAAAGAAGAAATACAAATGGTCAATAAGCACATGAAAAGATATTCAACATATTTGGTCATT
>NW_006475884.1:0-323 GCF_000325575.1 Pteropus alecto | reverse complement strand
TAGGGTTAGTGTTAATGTTTAGTGTTATGGTTAGGTTTAGGTTAGTGTTATTGTTACGGTGAGGGTGAGAATGAGGTTTAGGGTTACGTTTGGGGTCTAGATTCGGTTTAGAATGAGTGTTACTCTTAGGGTTTAGGTTAGGTTTAGGTTTTGGATAAGAGTTGAGATTTAGGATATGGTTAAATTTAGGATTAGGTTTGGGGTTAGTTAAGGTTAGGATTAGGTCTAGGGTTAGGTTTCGGTTAGGGTTAGAGTTAGTGTTAAGTTTAGGGTTACGTTATGGAAATAGGGTTAGGGTTAGGGTTGAGGGTTAAGGTTAGGGA
>NW_006475883.1:0-323 GCF_000325575.1 Pteropus alecto | reverse complement strand
AAAAAAAAATACAACAACAGATTCCAACATCGAAACAGACTGAAGAATGGAATACAATTAGGGCTTTGAAGGGGGTCTCAGACTGTTGTATTGAATAATTGCAGCCACTAATTTGTCAGGAGTGTGGTTAAAATATTTTCTAGAAAACACAAGGCCCAAACTGCACCTTACGAAAGGTTCTAGAAAAAGGAACGTGGAAGAAATCTTAGAAACATTGAAGAGTATGATTCATTCAAGGAACTGTGCATTCGTTTTGTTCTGTTCTAGAAATCGCATGGTGGATTCCGCATCCACCTTAGCTTTCACTAAATATCACCGCTCCC
>NW_006475882.1:0-325 GCF_000325575.1 Pteropus alecto | reverse complement strand
AGGAGCTCTGTGCCAGGAACTGGGGGCAGGGACCAATATATGTATGTATGTGTATATATGCATATATATTTTTCTATTATCTCACACATTTTAACCTCTAGTATAAAAAATTATTAAAGATTTTCTTTGATATTAAGTAGTTTTTAAAATAAGTTTTTAAAGTTTTTAATTACAGTTGATGTACAATAGTAGTTTCAGGTGTACAAATAGTAATTAGATATTTATATAACTTGCAAAGAGATCACCCTGTTAAGTCGGTCTAGTCCCTCATCTGCACCCCATACATGGTGATTACAATATTATTGATTATATTCCCTGTGCTGTA
>NW_006475881.1:0-323 GCF_000325575.1 Pteropus alecto | reverse complement strand
CAGTGTGGGACAGCCAGGGACTGGATTCTGGGGATATGGAGTTTGGCAATGTCTCATTCAACTTGGCAAGTGGCTCAGTATACGAGACCACGTGCCCTTACCCCAGCCATGCCGCCAAGGACACTCCCTTTTGTCTATTAGCAAGGTACACCAGAGGTCTGAGGAGAGTGCAGAAGGTCCAGGCCTACAGGGGCCGTGAAGTAAAAAACTTGGTGTCCTCAAGGGCCTGGCTGAAATGCTGGCCTGAGTTCAGGTGTCTTTTTGTGTCTTTCTTGGTCAAGTAGGGACAGCCATGGCCTGACTCACTGGCCCTGACTGCAGTG
>NW_006475880.1:0-323 GCF_000325575.1 Pteropus alecto | reverse complement strand
GGGTGCAAACCCAGGACCTTCTACATGTAAAGCAGTCATACTAACTGCTACACTATGGAACCACATCCAATTGTATACTTTAATAAGTGCTTGCGTTGCTGTTTAGTGTCTTTTTGATTCAGAATGAAGAATTCTTTACAACATATCTTGCAAGACAGATCTAGTGGAGCTCAACTTCAGCTTTGTCTGTCTGGGAAAGCCTTTATTTCTCCCTCGGTCTGATGGATATTGGCAGATAGAATATTCATGGCTGGCAGTTTTCATCTTTCAGTAGTTTGAATATGTCATTCTATTCTGCTGGCCTGTAGGATTTCTATTTATTT
>NW_006475879.1:0-323 GCF_000325575.1 Pteropus alecto | reverse complement strand
CAACAGGGAAGCAAACACTCTTCTAGGCAGGGGTGAGGACACGTGCAAAGGCTCTGAGAAGGAGCACAGTACATTTAAAGAACTCAAGGAAAGAGAGGAAAATACTGTGAGATAATGCTGGAGAGACAGGAAAGTAAAGATTACTCAGGGCTTGATTGGTCACTTTAAAGATTATGTTTTTATATTAAGAGTTTAAGAAACTTTAAGAGAGTTTTATGCAGTGTTGTATTTGAATGTATGTGGGAGAGATAAAATGAGATCATTTTATCTATTGGAGGGAACAGAACACAACCAGGGAGCAAATAAGGAAGAATCTAGGACTA
>NW_006475878.1:0-323 GCF_000325575.1 Pteropus alecto | reverse complement strand
GGATCTAGATGAACAAGCCATACAACTAGGGATAAGTCCAGGAAGTCACCCTGCAACGGCAGAAGATAGGTCGGGGAGAGGATGTAGGACTGTCTGATCCCAAATGGCTAAGACAGAGGTGGAAGCAGGGGCAGTGACAGTAGCAGACGCTTCGTAAAGGGGCCATGTCCACAAACCGATTTTTGCGGTGCCAGACCTGCTCTCTCTGAGCACCAGTGACGATTTGGCTGAGCACAGGAGGCACCATGTACTTACAGGAGACGTTGTCAGAGTGAGGGCTGAGGCAACACTCGCTCTGTACAGAAGTGCTGGCAGTATCCATT
>NW_006475877.1:0-323 GCF_000325575.1 Pteropus alecto | reverse complement strand
AGGGGGCCGTTTTCACAGGCTGAGCCGGTCACTTCTGCGGGCCGTTTCCTCTGCATTTCTTTTCGGGTGCCGCCTCCTCTCTCTCATTGTCCACTTTGAGACTCTAGACATTCTATTTTCTGCTGGAGTCTCACATTTTCTAAACTCTCTGAGGGTCAGGTAAGTGTGGGCTGCAGCTCGCTGCTGGGCCGTGGCTCCCATCATGCTTTTGAAGCTTTTATGAGCAGGGGCAGCAGACACGGCCTTGTCACGTAGGTTCCTAAGAGCAGTAAACTGCTGCTATTAAGGTGTTAAACCTACCAGAGGCCAAAAGCCATCCCCCC
>NW_006475876.1:0-323 GCF_000325575.1 Pteropus alecto | reverse complement strand
GATGCGAGGAATGGACCCGTCCAGGTGGGGTGAACACCCTCAGCTTGCCTCCCTGCTCCCTGTCACCATTTCTTGAAGCAATCCGCCTTTCCCCAGGACACATGCCTTTCCTGCAAGCACTGTGTTCCTCTCAGGACATTATTCCTTTTCTCAGGTCCTGCGAGGTCAGCTTTAGCTTTCACTCCTCCCTGCAAATGGCACCTCTCTTTGTCACCACCCGTCAGTGCTCCCATTAAACTGTGGAGGAAGGAATGAGTATTCTTCATACAAAAGTAAAGTCAGGAAGAACAGCTCTGCCTAATTGGAACACAGACTGTTTGGAA
>NW_006475875.1:0-323 GCF_000325575.1 Pteropus alecto | reverse complement strand
GTGAATTCTTGAACATTTTGTTTCTGAAGGTAAAGTCCTTTGGAAGACTGAAGATCTTATAGTGCCTTTGCTCCGTTTTCAGGAGAGAAAGGGCAGGTTCAAAGAATCACATCTTCAAGAACTTCCATTCCGTGCCTGTCTGATGTAGAAATCCCTGAGCCTCGGGCCTAATATAAGAATTGCAAAGGGAATAATTTTGGACAAGAAAATGGAAGTCTAGAGCCTGATTCTGCCATTGGTGATGAAGTTGCAATGGGAGTTATTAAAAAGTTACCGAGACATGCATGTGTGTACACACACATTTTGATAAGTGTCCAAATTAT
>NW_006475874.1:0-323 GCF_000325575.1 Pteropus alecto | reverse complement strand
GACCTTGGCGGACCACATCAGAAATATGGTGCCAGTTAACTGAGTACAATTCTGCTCCAATTCCAATGGGGTTTTTCCCCATACCACCAATCTTCAGACATCAGCTGGTAGTTCTACAATTCAATTCTGACGCTGTTTACCTGGAAATATCATCAGATCCCACAGGTTAAGAGCGTAGAACTTTAAGGCTCCCCTCCCCTCCAAAACGTACACTTGCTAATTGCAAGTCTGGGTTGTAACTTGTGCTTCTGCTGGACCAGCTATAAATGAGAGGCTCCAGTGGCCCCTCCTTGGGTTCAGTTAATTTGCTAGAGCAGCTCACA
>NW_006475873.1:0-323 GCF_000325575.1 Pteropus alecto | reverse complement strand
CTTCCAGCCTCCAGAACTGTGAGAAATAAATTCCTATTGTTTAAGCCACCCAGTCCATCGTACTTTTTTGTGGTAGCCCCAAGGGACTGAGACAGTCATGATATCTCTGTGAATGAAAAACATTGAAACGTATGGTGAAACTCCGATACTTTAAGCAGTATGGCACTACCACCAGAATAGCAGAGAGATAAATGGCATAGAAAATTCAAAGTCCAGAAATAAACCCATCTGCAGATGAGAATGCGGAATGTGGTAAAGAAATGCATTTCAAACTAAAGCGAAAAGCAACGTTAGCTGCTTACCTTTGGAGTGAGGGACTTGGT
>NW_006475872.1:0-323 GCF_000325575.1 Pteropus alecto | reverse complement strand
TCTCTCATACCACAAGGGCACCTTTTCAGAGAGTCACTCGTGGCAACAAGTCTTAAAGGGAAGGAAAAGTAAACCCTGATCTCAGCTAGCTCTACATCTCGTCAGCCCCAGGACCAATCTGAGCCTAAAGTTCGAAATGAGAAATAGGGATAATAACTCCTCATTGAGGGCGGAGCGTGTGCCGAAGACCGTATTCAACACTTTACACTCTTAATATCACTTAATGCACCCAACAGGAGTCTGGGTGAGTGGTTTTATCCCCTTATACACACACACACACACAAAAAGAAACGACACTGAGTCTCAAAAAAATTAAAGAACTT
>NW_006475871.1:0-323 GCF_000325575.1 Pteropus alecto | reverse complement strand
TCTGACCTGAATCTAAGGGGGAAGTGAGATTAGAATAACTAGTTTAATTCACTTAACCTTATATCTACAGTTATCATTTTATAGTAAGTTCATTATTATGGCTCAAAGAGAAAAAGTGCTTACAGATATTCTTTACTACTGTTAGTTCAATCTAAGAAATTTCATCATAAAATTTCATAAGTTAAGAAAGAATTAAATGTTTGAGTTATTCTCCTATCCAGTATGGAACATCACCCGTTGGTTTGGCACTGAATTTTCAATGGTGAAAGAAAGTCTCCCTTACTACATTTACTACAACTTAAAGCAAAAAGTGTTTCATACCA
>NW_006475870.1:0-323 GCF_000325575.1 Pteropus alecto | reverse complement strand
TGCACAGGGCACATTCTAGGTCCTAGAGATTGGGCGGGGACTATAGCAAGTCACAGCCTTCACGGTGCTAAGAGTTAAGCGAGGGAGGAACACAGAATAAGGAAACGTTTAAGCGTATCCTCTGCTGCCGGGTAATGATTTACATGAAGAAAAAGGGGTTGGGAGCACGGAATGATAACGATGCGGTTTTAGACAAGGGGAATACGGAGGGCTTCGCTAAGACTCTAGAGCAGAAACCTGAGGGAGGGGGGGCGTACGAATACCGGGGAATCAACCCGGGCGGGGCGGCAAGCGCGAAGGCCTGGGGCACGGGGTGTGCGCTG
>NW_006475869.1:0-323 GCF_000325575.1 Pteropus alecto | reverse complement strand
AAGAGCAACTGCCAAGAGGAGGTGACAGAGGCACGAGGCCAGGATGAGGCCAATTTGAGAGGTCAGATGTCTGTCTAGGGAACTGTCCCCAGGACGTGAGTCCTCCCAGAGCCAATGACCCTGGCAGTGCCCAGAGCTCTTTAAACTAAAAGAAGGACCACGGTCACCACCACCACACCAGACCTCAGGGGGCTCTTCCAAGTAACGCCTACTGGCCTGGTCTCAGATGCTGTCACGTTCAATACAACACTAGTTTGATAGCCAAAATAATATTTGATACGAAACTTAAATGTTAACCAAAAGCTTGTTGGAAACAAACGACA
>NW_006475868.1:0-323 GCF_000325575.1 Pteropus alecto | reverse complement strand
CAGGTGTACAACCTAATGATTTGATATTTGTATATGTTGCAACATATACAAGTCTAGTTAACATTCATTACCATATATAGTTATGGTTTTTTTCTCGTGATGAAAACTTTCAAATATACAATACAGTATTATTCACTGTTATCATATTGTACACTACATCTTTATGAAATTTGTAACTGAGACTTTATACTTTTTCCTGCCTTCTCCCATTTCCCCCCACTCCCCACCTCTGGTAACCATCAATCTGTTGAGCTTGTTTTGTTTCTCTTGTCATTGTTTAGATTACATATATAAGTAAGATCATACAGTATTTGCCTTTCTCT
>NW_006475867.1:0-323 GCF_000325575.1 Pteropus alecto | reverse complement strand
TAGACAGACAGACAGGTAGACAGGTAGGTAGGTAGGTAGACAGACAGGTACCCTACTCGCTGTTTCTCTGCTGACCCCTGACACATACTAAAACGGGTCCGAAGCCAGCGCCGTGCTACCAGGTGGCAGGCCGGTTCCCCGTGTCACAGTGCAGATGTGCACGCGCCGTGACTGGAGGGGTGTCCAGGTGAGCCTCGGCGGCTGGGCCCATGGGCGGCCCCCTTGCTGCCCCATGTCTGCCTGGCGCAGGAGGCCACCGAGCACCACGGGGGTGGCTGGGGAGAGGCTGCCCGTCTGCCACGGGGCTCCCAGACCTGACGAGA
>NW_006475866.1:0-323 GCF_000325575.1 Pteropus alecto | reverse complement strand
ATGGATGAATGCATAAGAGACTGGTAAACGTATGGCCAATGGAATATTATTCAGCCATCAAAAAGTGAAATCCTGCCATTTGTGAAAACATGGGGGTGGAGGGACTAAGAGGGCATTATGCGAAATGAAATGCCAGAGGGACAAAGATAAATATTGTATAATCTCACTTAAATGATGAATAGAAAAAAACATTATTGAAGTGGAGAGTAGAATGCTGATTGCCAGAGCCTGGAAGATAGGGAAAATGGGGAGATGTTGGTTTAAGAGTATGATCTTCCAGTTGTAAGATCATTAAGTAATGTACAGGGTGGTGACAATTGTTA
>NW_006475865.1:0-323 GCF_000325575.1 Pteropus alecto | reverse complement strand
CGGATAGAGACCCCGAGAGCTTTCCCAGGGCTGTCATGCTCATTGGCTGCAGCCGTGCAATTTATAGGGTCAGGGAAAGTCATAGAATCGCCAGAGTCACGGGTCAAGCGGCCCCTCTGAATACTAACTTTCGTTTGGAGGGATCGGGGATATTTGTATACAAAGCGCTGGCTCCTTACAAGTTTGGGAATCTTGCGATAAACAAAATCTATTTTCCCTCTGAATTTTCCTTGAAGACAGTGAGAAGGATGGTGAGCCGCCTTCTCCCTAGAGACGTACAGTGACTCAGGCCAGCCTAGTGGTGGAGACAAGCGATCATAGAG
>NW_006475864.1:0-323 GCF_000325575.1 Pteropus alecto | reverse complement strand
CTGTTAATTTCTGCCTTTATGTCCATTAATATTTGTTTTATATATGTGGGTGCTCCTATGTTGGGTGAATAGATAGTCAACAATTATCTTTTCCTCTTCTACGATTGACCCTTTTAAAATTATGCAATGTCCTTCTTTGACTCTTTTTACATTCTTTGTTTTAAAATCTATTTCGTCTGATATGAGTATTGCTACCTCAACTTTCTTTTTATTTCTATTTGCATGGGGTATTTTTTTCCCATCCCTTCACTTTCGGTCTGTATGTGTTTTTCATTCTAATGTAAATCTTTTGTAGGCAGCATATAGAGGGGTCTTGTTTTTTT
>NW_006475863.1:0-323 GCF_000325575.1 Pteropus alecto | reverse complement strand
CTAACCCTAACTCTAATTTAACTCTAAAACCAACTCTAAACCTAAACTTAACCCTTAATCTAACTCAAATTTAAAACGTAACCCTAACCCTAAACCTAACCAAGATTATAACCCTAAATCTCAAGCTAATCCTAAAACTAATTCTAACCCTAAGACTAAATTTAACACTAAGAATAAATTTAATACTAATTGCATAACCTAAACCTAACCCTAAAGCTAACGCTAACATAAATCCTATCAGTAACCCTCTCCCTGAACCTAACTGTAACACAAACCCTAACCTTAACACTAACACTAACACTACCCCTAAATTTACACTAAGA
>NW_006475862.1:0-323 GCF_000325575.1 Pteropus alecto | reverse complement strand
TGAGGTGCAGCAGGTGGCCGCCATAGAGAGGAAGACAGCTGGCCAGTGCAGATGTGACTGTGGCTGGATCCCAGCAGACACGCTGTATTGACGTGTGGGACGGCGGGGGACACGCGTCCGTCGGGGACCCTCGGCTTGGCGCAGGGTGACCCTCATCACTCACACGCCTCGGCGTGACGACCGGGAATAGCACGCGGTGTGCAAGCGAACGAGACGCCCCGTGCTCTTGGGAGCCTGGCCTTCGGGTGACTGTCCTCAGGATGGGGCCGACCCCCCCAAGCCCACCCGGCGTCTTCGATTCCCCCCTTGTCTCCCCGAGATCT
>NW_006475861.1:0-323 GCF_000325575.1 Pteropus alecto | reverse complement strand
ATATCTTTCATCCATTAGCCCAGAATGTTGTCTCCGTCTCCAGCTGCCTGGGGGTGGCCCCTTGTCCCCAGTGAGGAAGTGAGACCAGGGACCCGTGGAGACAGACGCACCTGCCTACACGCGGGACCTCGGGCCCAAGCTCAGCCCTGGAAGAGAGTCCCCATGAGAGACTTAGTCTTGAGCAAACCTCACCTCCCCGTGAACCTCCTGAGTCCTGGGGTCCCCTGACTGCCCATGGCCTGGCTGTGGGGTGGGGCCCCCCGGACCATGGCTTCTCTCCCATCCTCATCTCACCAAGGCAGAACCGGGCCATGAGTGTGGGG
>NW_006475860.1:0-323 GCF_000325575.1 Pteropus alecto | reverse complement strand
GAGCCTTTCCCTCTGCAGCAGGGGGCCATCAAGGCCCGTGGAGGTAGAGGGGAGCCAGGACAAGAGCTGAGGTTTGAAATTACTCCATATTGGAGAGGAGATGAAAGAGATCAGGGAGGACAGGTAAGTGACTACTGCGATGGCTCAGAAAACAGAAGATGCCCTTCCACAGGCTGAGGCTGAGGAGATGGGAGTGAGAGTCTTCTTAAGTGGCTGGCAGAACGTCCGAGGGCACTGACACGGGACAGTATCTCTTGGAGCTACCACAAATCTGTGGTCATGCCAAGGCCAAAAACTAAATAAGGGAGGTCAGGCCTGGTTAG
>NW_006475859.1:0-323 GCF_000325575.1 Pteropus alecto | reverse complement strand
GCACCATGCAGTGCCTCACTTCATTTTGGTTCTTGAGTTTTTCTTTTAAAGGGAGATTTTTTTTTTTGTAACAGCAGTTCATCAGAGTGGCAATATATAAGCATGGAACTAAAAATCATCAGTCTGGTTGCTTCCTTGTCTTTTGTTCTTGCACCAAGTTCTTGCACCATGTAGCTTCAAGGCTCATTCTCATTCTCTGTACACACCATCCACAGCCCTCCTCTCATGATATACCCTGGGCATGTTGCCAGAAGAGACCATTCATCAGGTCTTCTACGTCTTCAGGAGGAGAAACATTTGGCCAGAAGTGTACTGTTCTGGTT
>NW_006475858.1:0-323 GCF_000325575.1 Pteropus alecto | reverse complement strand
TTTTTTTTTTAACTGGAATATTTAGTTTATTTATATTCTATGCAAGTACTGATATATTTGAGTTTATATTTTACTATTTGTTTTCTCTTCGTGTTTTACCTTCCTTTGTTCTTTTCTCCCCTTTCTTGCCTCTTTTTTTATTAATCAGTGTATTTTCATTATTGTATGTTCTCCCCTTCTTACTCTGTTATGCATTCTTCTGCTATTATCGTACTAGTTCAACTAGATGTGATGACACGTATCCTTGAGTCACTGCCGTGTACCTCACCTAACTGGCACCTTTACCACTTCTCAGACGACTCAGTTGCTGTAGAACTCTTTGA
>NW_006475857.1:0-323 GCF_000325575.1 Pteropus alecto | reverse complement strand
GTGGTGTTGAAGGTTGAATTGTGTCTCCCAAAAAGACATGCTGAAGTCCTAACCCCAGGGATCTGTGAATGTGGCCTTATTAGGAAACAGGGTCTTTGCTGATGAAGTCGAGATGAGGTCACACTGGATTAGGTGGTGCCTGATCCAATGGCTGGGGTCCTTATAAGAAGAGACACAGACACACCGGGAAGGTGGCCATGAAGTGACGGAGGCAGATCGGATTGGTGTAGCTGCAAAGCTAGAACACCAACGCCTGCCGGCAACTTCCAGAAGCCAGAAGAGACAAGCAAGGATACTTCCCTAGCGCCTTCCAGGGGAGCATG
>NW_006475856.1:0-323 GCF_000325575.1 Pteropus alecto | reverse complement strand
CGACCTGGGGTTGCAGCCGCCGCCGTGGAAAACAGGACGGAGCAAAAAATGTTTAAAGGAAAAAAAAATAGAGCCAGCTTACGACTCAGCAATTCCCCTTCTAGGTGTGTAGCCAAAGGAAACAGAAACATCGGTTCAAGAAGATATACACGCCCCTACGTTTGCTGCAGCTTCACGAGGAATAAGCAAGACGTGGAACCAGCTAAGGTCCATCTGCAGATGAATGCGGGAAGAGGAGGTGGGACACGTACACAGTGGAATACTACTCGGCCGTTAAAAAGGAATGGAACCCTACAGTCTGCGACACACGGGGGACATCGCGC
>NW_006475855.1:0-323 GCF_000325575.1 Pteropus alecto | reverse complement strand
GATTAAGTTAAGGATCTTGAGCCGATTACATTCTGGATTATCTGGCTGGTCCCAAATGCAAGGATCCTTATAAAAAGAAGGTTAGAGTCATAGATTGAAAGATGCTATCGGCTTTGAAGATGAAGGAGCACAAGCCACAGAATGCAGGAGGCCTCTAGAAGCTGGAAAAGACAAAGAAATAGATTCTTCTCTAGTCTCCAGAAGGAATGCAACTCTGTCAACACGTTGATTTCAGCTTCGTTAGACTCATTTAGGACTTATGACCTCCAGAAATAGAACTAATAAATCAGTGTTGTTTTAAGCCACTAAGTTTGTGGTAATTT
>NW_006475854.1:0-323 GCF_000325575.1 Pteropus alecto | reverse complement strand
GCATGTGCGCCTCGGGGTTTTCGTCCCTGTCGCCCCCGCCTCCGGGGACATCCCCGCGCCTCCTACCACTCACGCTTGGCTCGGAGGCCCCCACGGAGCCACCGTCTGGACCGCCAGGGCTCCCCGTACTTGTTCCCCACATTGGACATGGCTCCCGGGTGCCAGGGCCCGGGTCTGACTCAGCCCAGCGCAGCAAGAGGTCTCGGGAGATGTTCCGAAGGAACGGAACGCCATACGCGGGACACACGGGGCTCCCCCGCCCAGCCTTGGCGCATGCTGTCCCCTCGACCTGGCGAGCCCTTCTGTCCTTCACCCGTCATCTC
>NW_006475853.1:0-323 GCF_000325575.1 Pteropus alecto | reverse complement strand
AGGATAAATGGTCACATTTTACATAATGGAATATTAGAATACAAGAAAATGAATGAAAATTAAATGAATGAACCACAGTTAAACACAGCAACCTGGCTGAATGTCACAAACAGATCATGAGCTAAATAATCGAGACATCAAGGAATGTATAACGGGTTATTTTATTAATAATTGTCTAAAACTGGAAACGGTTAAATTGTGAGAAGTTACACTGGTTGACTCTGGAAAGAAGGAAGAGAAGGGGAGCTTCTAGGTGCTGTCAATTTCCGTTTTTTGACCTGACTGACGTTTACATAGGTGGTCTTTTTGTGATAAATCACTGA
>NW_006475852.1:0-323 GCF_000325575.1 Pteropus alecto | reverse complement strand
AAAAAATATGCTTCATAGAGCATTGGTTTTGACAGATGGCACTGTCCTGTTGGAAGAGTGAGAAAAGAATCCTGAGGTAACCTTATGGATCAAAACAAAAAATTGGATTCAAGTGGCTTAGAGCAGAACTAGATATATTCTATGTAATGATAAGGAAAACGTGCTTAGGGAAGGAATTAATAAGATTAAAAAGCGTTAACCAGAGGTAAGATGGAGTAAATATATTGCTTCCTACTTCACCTACTAAGTAGTTAAATATGTACTTATACATATGTGTGTATGTATGTGTATATGTACATATGTATATGTATGTGTGTGTGTGT
>NW_006475851.1:0-323 GCF_000325575.1 Pteropus alecto | reverse complement strand
TCATCATCATCATCATCATCATCATCATCGTATTGACAGCTGAGCAGGATACACAGCAGCAAGGCCTGCTCCCAGCACAGCAGAGAAAATGCAGCTCTGTAAAGGGACAGCCACGGAGCAGTGCTAACTGGAGTCACGGGGAGACGTGAGGTGTCCCCAGAGCTCAAAGATGGTAATTCTGGTCCCCTGAGCCGCCCCCGCAGCCCCCCAGTGCCACCTCCTTATTTGTCCAGCAGGACTTTTTCTCCCAGCAAGTGTGAGTTGTGGGACGCGCCTGACACACAGGGCACCCCGAGGACCTCCCACTGGCCCCAGCCTAGAGC
>NW_006475850.1:0-323 GCF_000325575.1 Pteropus alecto | reverse complement strand
ACCCTAACATTAATCGTAACTCTAACCTCTTACCCCTAAAACTAGCCCTACCCTTATCCCTAAACCTAACTCTAACCCTAACTCTAACCTTAATTCTAAATCTAAATCTAACTCTAAAATTAACCCTGTACCTTAACTCTAATCTTAACCATTACCCTGATTAGCACACTAAAACTAAACCTAATCCTTACCCTAATTCTAATCCTAACCGTAACACTAACCCTACTCTAAATTTAACACTAACAATGACTCTAATCATAACCCCTTACCTTAACCGTACCCTAATTTTAACTTTAACCCTAAAACTAACCCTATCCCTATAC
>NW_006475849.1:0-323 GCF_000325575.1 Pteropus alecto | reverse complement strand
CCGTGGGTCCCGTGCTAGGTATGCGGGCCCCTCGCCTAGGTATGCGTTTGAACACTGAGGGGACTGGCAGCACCTTCCAGCCCCCCAGGGCCTCTTCCCACCTGATGTCTAAGGACTATACGCACTTAGGGTAGAGCGAGTCTGTGTCTCTCGATGCCACCGGGGTCGAGTGCATGCTCTGGAAAGGAGATAACGTCTTTTGCAAAAGCGACGTAGAGAAGGACCACACTGCAAAAGGAACTAAAGCTTGGTGTCAGGTGGGGTAGAGAAGCCCATACAGCCCAGTTCTCAAGAGGCGGGAGTACCCGGATGGCACTGTTAAG
>NW_006475848.1:0-322 GCF_000325575.1 Pteropus alecto | reverse complement strand
TCCACCCGATCATTGCCTTTTGACAAAGGACCGGGTAGACCTGAGTGAGCGCGAATGTGTCCAATAAAGAATGGATGTTTTCTGTTCACAATTAGCTGCTGTAGGGTGGCAAAAAGTTGAGAAGCGGCGGAGGATGGCTTGATTAAGGGAACTGTTTCTAAGGTACGAACAGCATTTACTACGTAAGCACTATCAGAGTACAGGTTAAAGGGAGTAGTAGGCAGCTTGGAAAAAACAGCAATTACAGCTTGTAATTCCACCAATTGTGCAGAGGTATAAGTTGTTTGAAAGCAGCTAATCTCCCCATCAATGTCGAAGGCAG
>NW_006475847.1:0-323 GCF_000325575.1 Pteropus alecto | reverse complement strand
AAAAACCCTGAAAGTTGGTTGGGATGGGCTGATTCCCTCAGACTGGTGCTTTCTAATAGCTCTGTGGGCAGGGTCTACACAGTCAAGCTGGCCCTAGTTCTGGCTCCAGGTACTGCAGACTTTCCCAGTATGAATCTTGAGCAATCCTCTGACCCACCGCTGGTGTCCTGGGTGAATGTTCACAGGTCAGAAAGCCTGTGCACGAGTCCTTCAAAGAGACGTCTAGGGTTTCAGTCTCCTTCTCCCTCACCCAGACGACCAGAATCTCCTTTGAGTTTATACAGTCAGAGTTATTGGAAACTCCTCTTCCCTGGGCTGGGGAG
>NW_006475846.1:0-323 GCF_000325575.1 Pteropus alecto | reverse complement strand
CTATGGAAGTCAAAATTGGTATCGTGTATTAGAATGGGGAGACAGTGGTCAAAGTTCAAAGATCAGAGAGCAAGCTGTATCTCCAAACATGATAGGTTTCCTGGAAGTGTGCAGGAAAAGCAAGATGTTGCTGAAACTGGAAAATGTGTCATGTCTCACAGAATGAGATTAGAGAACAGCCCAACAGTGGGAGAAAGTCTTTCCGGATGGATTGCATTACACCGTGAAGGTGCAACGAGTGGATAAATGTGTGAGATTTTTTTCGCAATATAATCGATGTATAACATTGTATTTGTTTCAGGTGTACAGCATAATGATTCAAT
>NW_006475845.1:0-322 GCF_000325575.1 Pteropus alecto | reverse complement strand
CTTTGAACGGCAAAGATTAAAATAATTCAGCATTCTTTTGCCGCCTCTTACTCAGTACTGGCTCCAAGGAAGGTTGTGGCTTTCCCTTGTGCCCGATGACACCTGTAACAGTGCCCTGCACACTCAGTCATGCTTCAGGTTGCCGGGACTCACAAGGTGAGGTGTTGACCGTGCTTCACTGGAAGAACCTTCGCATCCGTTGAGACCCTAGATATTACTGCAAAGGACAGTCCAGGAAGAGGCATTTGAACACAGAAGGCATACCCTCCCTGCTGAAGTTTCACAGGGTCCTCTTGAAAAGTGACGTCCTCTGTATTTTGAA
>NW_006475844.1:0-323 GCF_000325575.1 Pteropus alecto | reverse complement strand
TCTTTGTCCACTGAACCTCCACTGTCAGAACTTGCACTGTTTTTAAAATTTATTTTTACTTTTCGATTACAGTTGATATTCAATGTATGTTTCCGGTGTATAGCATAGTGGTTAGACATTTTTATAACTTATGACGTGACACCCCTGATAAGTCTAGTACCCACCTGGCACGACACATGGTTATTATAGTTTTGACTACATTCCTTCTGCCGCGCTTCACTTCCCCGTGACTTTTTTGTAACTACCAACTTGTTCTTTTTAATCTCTTCCTGTTATTACCCATTCCCCCCAATTTCCCCTCCCATCTGGCAACCAAGATAAAG
>NW_006475843.1:0-322 GCF_000325575.1 Pteropus alecto | reverse complement strand
TATTTTATATAACATTTTAAAATGAGATTTCCAAGCTATGGAAACATGTCTTTGTTTATAGTTTGACTAATTTTAATCATGCATTTTTATCAGATTGAATTGAAGCAACTGGGAATTCTATAATTGGCCTTTGATTTGTTAGTGAATAGTAAAGCAGACCTTCAAAAAAAGCTTAAGAATACTAGTATACAAATTAGGCCATAATCAGCCTCCCCATACATAACAAGACACTTTATCTTTAAAAGTGTCCTGAAGAGGCATGCTTTTGCTGCAGAGGAAACACGCATCTCTATTATTGTTGAAGTTGCACTTTGTAACCCTG
>NW_006475842.1:0-322 GCF_000325575.1 Pteropus alecto | reverse complement strand
TAACACTAATCCTAACTCTAAACTCTTACCCTAAGTGTAACCATAAACCCTAACCGTAACCACAACCCTAAAACTAACCCCAACCCTAACACTAACCTAAACCAAACCATAATTCTAACCGTAAACAAAACCTTAATGATAACCCAAACCATAACGCTAAACCTAACCCTACCCTGAATCTAATCCTAACTGTAAACTCTTATCCGTCCCGAACCCAAATCTTAACCCGACCTAACCCTAACTCTAAACCTAACTCTAGACTAATCCTAACCCAAATACTAACTCTAACACTAATCCTAACTCTAACTCTTACCCTAACCCT
>NW_006475841.1:0-323 GCF_000325575.1 Pteropus alecto | reverse complement strand
CCCCAGTGCTCTCAGCTGGTGGTGCTGCCCCTGCTTTCAAGCTGTCAAGCACATCGCTGGGTTTTCAGCCAGAGCACCAGGGGCTAGGCCACTGTCCACAACTGGTGCAGCTGTTCCCAAAAAGCCCAAGCCTGGGGACACCGGGAACCTGCAAACCACGCTGAGACTTTCTGGCACATTCTTCAGAGGGTCTGGATCAGTTCTAGGTCTTCAGGTGTCCCTAGGCCAGTCCTTGAGTGGGAATGGGCATCTCTCAGAAGACTCAGAGGAAGGACATCTACCTCAGGACATCTGAGTCAGCAGCCATGTAAGAGGTCAAGGCA
>NW_006475840.1:0-322 GCF_000325575.1 Pteropus alecto | reverse complement strand
CAAGATACAACATCCATTTATGATTAAAACACTCATAAAATGGGTATAGAAGGAAAGTACCTCAACAGAAAAAAAGGCCATATAGACAAACCCTCAGCTAATATCATACTCAAGGGTGGAAAACAAAGCTTTCCTCTAAGATCCAGAAAAAGACAAGGATGCCCACTGTCACCACTGTTCTTCAACACAGTACTAGAAGACCTAGCCAGAGCAGTCAGGCAAGAGAGAAATAAAAGGCAAAAAGGCATCCAAATTGGGAATGAAGAATTCATATTGTCATTTTTTGCAGATGACATAATTCTTCATATAGAAAACCCTAAAG
>NW_006475839.1:0-322 GCF_000325575.1 Pteropus alecto | reverse complement strand
AGGCTGCTGTGAGAGTCCCCATGAGTGCTCCCACTACCAATAGTGATCGATTCAGGCTGCAGTTCAATGACTCACATTTTCTACTTGCTATTACTATCATTATTGTCATGTGGCAGTGAGCTGACATCCAGAGGGCCCAGAAATTTTTTATGGTGGTAAAATACACACAGCATAAAATTTACTATTTTCATCAATTTAAAGTATATAATCAATAGCATTAAATACACTCGCGATGTTGTGTAACTATCACCACGATAGTTCCAGGACATTTTCATCATCTCAAAGACCTCACGACCATTAACAGTCACTCCCAATTTTCTTT
>NW_006475838.1:0-322 GCF_000325575.1 Pteropus alecto | reverse complement strand
TACTTTTTAAGATGAGAACGTCAGTCTATCTTTCTCTCCGGTTCTCTCCACTGTGGAACATGCCATGATTTAGAAACTCGTTAGGCAGCCATTTGTGTATTCTGGTGTAAACTCACTTCCTTTTATCTGAAACTCCTTTCCTATGGCACCTGTTTTTAGGTGGTCAAACTTTACGTCAGAGAGTTTCTTCCGAGACATAAAGTTATATTTTTAAGTAAAGATACAGGTTCATAGTGCATAATTTTGGGATAACTTAACCTGTGTAATTCGTGTTTGATACTGTAGGGTACGTCCTCTTCTGAAAAGTCACTTCCTTTAGAAA
>NW_006475837.1:0-322 GCF_000325575.1 Pteropus alecto | reverse complement strand
CAATATTTGA
Source organism: Pteropus alecto (assembly GCF_000325575.1). Lineage (NCBI taxonomy): Eukaryota > Metazoa > Chordata > Mammalia > Chiroptera > Pteropodidae > Pteropus > Pteropus alecto. The sequence continues at coordinate 312 of NW_006475837.1, read as the reverse complement.
GCAGTGGTTGCAAAATGTGGCTAGGGCCCGTGGTCACAACAGGGTACGGTAGTAACGGAACCATACCTCTGGGAAGAATGGGGCTTCCCAAGGCTGGGGCTCCCTCCCAAATCAAGGAGTCTAAAGGCCAAGTTCAGAAGGCTGTGAAAGGGTGGTCTCTGGAGCGGGCCAGCTCTCACCGTGATGCTGACAAGGCATTCACAGAAGTGTCATTGACAACCCTGTCCGTCTACTCCCCCAGAACTGCTTCTCAGGCACTAAACCTTTATAGGGCAGGTGCTGTGGAAGTCCTGGTACTCGGCTCAGAGGAGG
>NW_006475836.1:0-322 GCF_000325575.1 Pteropus alecto | reverse complement strand
CCCCCCAGACTGTGTCTGAGCCCCAGCCAGGAGAGCGCGGAGGCCGCCTGCTATGCTTGCCGCTCTACCTTCAGGGGCCTAGCTGAGCTGGAGAGGACTCTCGGATTTTTCCGTTGAGGAGTTAGAGCCTTCCTGCATATGCTCTCAGCCTGAACCCTGGCTGCCAGAGCCTCCGCCCAGTGCTGAGGGCACTGCTTGCTTGTCTGGACCGGCTTGCAGTGGCTCTTTACGGCCCTCTGCATCTGATTTAAGAGAAAGAAAGGGGGAGAGATTGGGGGAAGTGGGTAGTGAGAAAGAGAGAGAGAGAGATAGAGAGAGAGAG
>NW_006475835.1:0-322 GCF_000325575.1 Pteropus alecto | reverse complement strand
CCCCTGGAAGCACTTGAGGGTGACACTTTATACTAGTTTTACTAATATTTACTAATATTTCCCCTTATTTACTACTTTTCTTGCCTTTCTAGTTTCATTGGTACCTGCATATGTTAGGATTCTCTAGAAAAACAGAACCAAAAGGCTGTATATATAAAAAGAGGTTTATTGGTTCATGTGATGATGGAGGCTGGCAAGTCCCGAGATCTGCCAGGTAAGATGGCAAGCCGGAGACCCAGCAGAAACAAGGTGATGGCCTAGTTTGAAGGCTGTCAGGCAGGAGGAAGTCCCCTTCTTTCCTGAAGGGTCAGCATTTTTGTTC
>NW_006475834.1:0-322 GCF_000325575.1 Pteropus alecto | reverse complement strand
TGGCCTCTAATGCCTGGTCTGATAAGGTCTGTAGTATGGATTGGTGTAGAAGAGGAGATTGAAATGGTAGATGATGAGACTAATTAGGGAGGGAGCAGAGTGCTTCTAAGGTAAGAGTGATGTTAGACAGTGAAAATTCCCAACGTAGGGGAAAAACTCAAACCCTTTACTGAGAAAAGGGGGTTTTTGGTAAAGTATAAGAAAGAATTCAGATGTACGAAAGAGTCTAAGAGAGACTCCAAGGGGCAGAGACAATAAAGAGAGAGAGAGTAAAGGCCCTGAGAAGGACCAAAAACATATATTTTCCTTTCTATCATAATTA
>NW_006475833.1:0-322 GCF_000325575.1 Pteropus alecto | reverse complement strand
TTTCAAAAACATTTGCTACATTATCAATATTTTAGCCTAAAAATGAGAGTTGAGTATTTTCCTAGGTCCGTAATAATCCCCATAAATAATAACTAAAACTCGACACCCCCCCAGGGTCAGGCTGGGGGCTGTGAGAAGAATGGGGGACACTTTGCCAGTGGGGCACAGGGTCTCCACACTCCACTTCCCTTCCCCACCACGTCCCAGGGATGACAGCTGGGTGTGGGCCTCGGGGACAGTGACCACAAGGTTCTGAAACCAAGCTCTGAACTAAGCCACCTCCGCGAAGGACTGGGCGGCCCCTCCCCCGCCCGCCCCCGTG
>NW_006475832.1:0-322 GCF_000325575.1 Pteropus alecto | reverse complement strand
TTTATATAAAAACATAAGCTAGAAATACCAGTGTGCCTTCCAAAAGGCATTTTTTTATGCCCAGAATAAAGAAATATTTTAATGTAGCTTGTTGCTCTGTGAGATAGTGCTGAATTCATAAACCTTATATTTAACTCTGTCATCCAATAGTGGTCTCTTGATGTTAGAGAGAAGCAAGAGGAAATGAGCTGGTGCCTCTGGTGAACACACTTGGGCTGGGTGGCCAAATAAGAGGTGGCTGCCATGTGTCAATATCAGATCTTGACCTTTGCAGGTTCAGAAACATCCCTTTATTTCACCAGGAGTTGTTCCAGCTCAGTGG
>NW_006475831.1:0-322 GCF_000325575.1 Pteropus alecto | reverse complement strand
TTTCTCAGGGGTGATTTGGAGGCAAATATCCAATTCACATTAGTGCATTTCCTTGATTTAGTAATTCAACCTCTTAAGATTCTGTCCCTAGTATGTAATCAGGTATGTGGACAAAGATTTTTGTTCAGAGTGTTCATAATAGTGTTATTAATCATAGCAAAAAAAGGAAACAAAATGAATGTCTAATAAGAGTAGGTAGGTTAAATTGTTATATATCATGTGGCTTGCTTAGCCATTAAAATGATGGTTTGGGTATATTATCGATGGGAAAGTATCTGCAATATAGAGATAAATATAAGATATAAAACTTCACATAATCCCC
>NW_006475830.1:0-322 GCF_000325575.1 Pteropus alecto | reverse complement strand
CTTGAACATACGTTGTTATTAAAATGATCAGAAATGAGATTGGATATAAAGTCTTGGTTTTATTAACCAATTTGATTTACAAAGCTAAGTAGGCCAGATCCCATAGTTGTCAGAAAAGATGAAATCAATATTTTTTATAGCTCTTAGAGTTGAAAATAATTATTCCCCAACAAAGATGTATAGGTATAACAATTTGCAATTCTGGTCAATATCTATCAATTTCTGCTCAGTATTTCATACTTTTTAAGCCTTTTTTTCCCTGGTGTAATAATAATATGTGTTTAGGTAATAATACTGAAATATAAATAAAAAATATATAAAA
>NW_006475829.1:0-322 GCF_000325575.1 Pteropus alecto | reverse complement strand
TTGGTATGATTTCAACCCTCTCATATTTGTTGAGGTTATTTCTGTGTCACAGTATGTAGGATTCACCTATTAATATTATCATCTTTGGGGGTAAGATTTGAACATATAAATGGGGGGATACAAACATTCAGACATAGCAATTTCCTCATATCTCCCAAGTATAAAGCCTTATCAATTTAAAGCATAATTGATAAAAATATCAACTTTATTTCTGAGTTTAAATATCTCTGTAAACTAATAATGGGTATGTATTTGAACAACATACAAATGAATAATATCCTTAAGCAAATAATTAACTTCAAAGAAGATGGCCACTAACACC
>NW_006475828.1:0-322 GCF_000325575.1 Pteropus alecto | reverse complement strand
AAGCTATAAAACTTTATTAAAAACCTTCTTTTGTGAAATCATGGCTTTTCAAGATCTCGCCTGTGCAGATACCCATGTCGATGAGATTATAATGCTGGCGGGAGCCATTTCCATGCTATCGGGACCTTTCTCATCAATCGTAATCTCATATATGTGCTTCTTCTGGGCCATCCTTAGGGTCCAGTCAGGGGAAGGTCAAAGAAAAGCCTTCCCCACCTGCTCATCCCACCTCTGTGGTTGGACTCTTTTATGGTACAGCCATTATCTTGTATGTTGGGCCAAGATATGGGAACCCCATGAAGCAAAAGAAATATCTCCTCCT
>NW_006475827.1:0-322 GCF_000325575.1 Pteropus alecto | reverse complement strand
CAATAATTTATGATTCCACTTATATGAGGGTTCTGGAAAAGCCCAATTCCTAGAGACGGAAAAGTAGAGATCACAAGGGCTGGAAAGAGGGTCAAGACAGAGTGATTTATTCCTGGAAATGTTTTGGGTCAAGACAGCAGTGATGGGTCCACAACACTGTGAATGTAATCAACGCTACGGACCGATATAGTCACAAATGTTTAAAAGCAGCACAAATATGATGTAAAGTTCATCGCAGTAAAAGTAAAATATCTAATTGTAGATGATGAGGATGATGCAGGACAGGGCGCATTCCCTGAGTGGCGGGAAGCTCAGCCCTGCA
>NW_006475826.1:0-322 GCF_000325575.1 Pteropus alecto | reverse complement strand
CATACATCATCAGGACAATTCTGAGAATCCCCTCTGTTCAACAAAGAAAAAAAGCTTTTTCAACATGTTCTTCTCACATGATTGTGGTCTCACTTTCTTATGGAAGCTGTATCTTTATGTATACAAATCCCTCTGTAAAAGATGCAGCAACTTTTAATAAGGGAGTGGCTGTTTTAAATACCTCAGTTGCCCCTCTGTTGAACCCTTTCATCTATACCCTAAGGAACAAACAAGTGAAAATAGCGTTCAAAGATATGGTCACCAAGATAGCAGTTTTTTTAAAAATGTGAAACTACCAGAGGTTCATTATTAAAATAAATAA
>NW_006475825.1:0-322 GCF_000325575.1 Pteropus alecto | reverse complement strand
TGTGGAATTTCATACTAAATCACATAGTTGCTTTTACTGTCCTTCTTTTTTTTTTTTTCTCCCTCTAAAACTTTCAAAAAATAAAAGAGTAAAGGATCGTGGAGCCTTAAAATTTGATCTAAGTTTGAAAGCAGTGTTTTGTGTTTCTGAATTGAGGTTGTTTTCAAAACTGTTTTTATTGCTTTCTTAGTCCTCATAGAGATTTCCATCCTAAGCATGGTGTGTCAGGTGTGTATGCTGGGGACTTTTACAAATTGTTTAGCCTGTGTTGTGTTGTTTATGCTTTCGAGTTGAGCTCAACAGAAGTTTCCACAGGTGAAGG
>NW_006475824.1:0-322 GCF_000325575.1 Pteropus alecto | reverse complement strand
CTTTAAAATTAGACATATATACTTGTTTACTAATACATGGAAGTTCAATTAGCTTTTGTATATTAATTTTTAAATTAATCAACCTTACTATTTCTTACTGATTCTTATCTACGGATTTGGAGAATGGGAGTATTTTGTAGATAATATAGACAATGATAATCTGCAAATAATAATGGCTTTTTTTTTCTCTTCCAATCTTTGTTGCTTTTATTTGTTTTTTAAATTTTCAGTAACCCGGACTTCCAGGATTATGTTGAATAGAAGTGATGATACCATGCATTCTTGTGTTGTTCTTAAACATAAAGAGAATATTTTGGACATT
>NW_006475823.1:0-322 GCF_000325575.1 Pteropus alecto | reverse complement strand
GATCAGATTCATTGAAGAAAAAATAAAGAAGCAACGTGGTAACATGTCCTGCACTCTGAATTGTCCTAAGAAGGAATATTTTCCCATTTTACCCCGCTGCATCTCTCGAGCCTTCTCTTCGGCACCCCACCCCCAGACTGTGTTAACGAGGGACATGTCCTAAGGGGGTAACGAGTGTGGGGCTTCGAGATGGACAGGCTGCAAAATTTGACTTTAAAGATGTGAGAGCTGTCCACCCCAGCAGGAGGACCGTGTGGCGCACACGAGTCTGGTGTCCCAGTGAAGTGCGACTTCACAAAGCAGAGGGACCAGGTTCTGAGTT
>NW_006475822.1:0-322 GCF_000325575.1 Pteropus alecto | reverse complement strand
ACACACACACACGCCTTGTCTTACTACTTCTCTGCCTGAGTCAGCGTCACTCAGAACGGCCGTGAGTGACAGTTCATCAGTGGCTGTCACAGAACACCATGACGTCTGAGGGACCCTTGGAATATTATGGGATATATTTCTTTTCCTCAAGTCACCATGTTCAGCATTCGTGTGATTTCTTCCCCTTTTCGTGTTTCAGTTGGGATAAGTCAGCATCAAGCGCCTTTTAAGAAAACGTTGACCGTTCTGAAATCCGAAGCCTGCTGGCCAGTTGGTTCCCACTACCCACCCTGTAATGTCCTGCGTGGCACGGGCATCTCAC
>NW_006475821.1:0-322 GCF_000325575.1 Pteropus alecto | reverse complement strand
TATAAGTCCTCCAACTTTGTACATCTTTTTCAGAGTTGTTTAACTATTCTAGGTCATTCTGTATTTTTATGTAAATTTTAGAATCAGCTTGGCAAATTATTTTTTACAATCCTGCTGGGATTTCAATTGAGATTCTGCTGGCTCTGTAAACCAATTCAGGGACAATTGCCATCTTAACAATATTGAGACTTCCAATTCATGAACATGGGATATCTCCTCATTTATTTAAGTCTTCTATTTTTGTTGTAAATGTTGTTCATAGGTTTTGTTTTGCTAACTAAACACTTCCTGTTTTTATATGGAGATCTGAGAAGATTAAAAA
>NW_006475820.1:0-322 GCF_000325575.1 Pteropus alecto | reverse complement strand
GTCTAGCAGTACTTCCGATGTCATTAAACAATCTTGGAAAATACAATTTGAGGGGCCATGTGATATTTCGCTGTATAATCATTTTTAATCCATTCTTTATTGTGAGATATTCAGATTGATTCCAATTTTTTACTCCTCTGACATGACAAACATTTCTACACATAAAACATTTCTGTCTGCCCATCTGATGATGTCCAGAGGACATAATTCCCAGCAGCAGAAATACCGAGCCTAAGGCTAGAAATGGACTTGACAACATATCTGCTGCCATACTGCTGTCCAGGAGTGTGGCATCATTCACCTGCTGTCCACTCAAAAGCAT
>NW_006475819.1:0-322 GCF_000325575.1 Pteropus alecto | reverse complement strand
GGGGGGAAGTATGTTCCAAAAATTTCTAGTCTTATTTTCTGTTTTAAACTCTCACTTTCTTGAAAAATATGAAATGATTTCCTCAAATCGTGTTATACTTTCTTTAGAACCAAAAATGATGAATATATATACAGTACTTGCTAAATTTTTAAATTTTGTTTTACTATAAAATGACTTTTTAACAAAATTCTATTTCTAGATCCATATTTATTCTCTTGGAATGACATTGTATTGGGGGGCTGATCATGAAGTACCTCAGAGCCAAGTAAGTCGTCACATTTGTACAACTTTACACTTTTTTCTCCCCCTCTTTAATTCCCCC
>NW_006475818.1:0-322 GCF_000325575.1 Pteropus alecto | reverse complement strand
GGTCAGATGGGCACAGGGCAAGGCCTCTCAAACTGTAACATGCACACAAACCACCTGGGGATGTTGTTTCACTGCTGACTGATTCATAAGGGCTGAAGATTATTTCCAACAGGCTCCCAGAGGTGCTGATGATGCTGAGGCGAGAACCACACTTTGAGTAGCAATGGTCTAGAGCCAGGGTTGGCAGTTTTTCTGTAGAGAGCCAGGTAATAAACATTTTAGACTTTTTGGTTAACTCTCTCTGCTGCAAATACTCCACTGTGCTATTGTGAGGAAAAGCAGCCATAGGCAGTATGTAAATGTATGGGCGGAGCTGTGTTCC
>NW_006475817.1:0-322 GCF_000325575.1 Pteropus alecto | reverse complement strand
CCCCCAAGATACACATGTAGTTCCCACCACCGCCACCAATATGAATGAGAACAAAGGAAAGGGACAGGAGAATAACCACTAAAGATTAACTGTCTTAGCAGAAAACAAAGATGCAGCTGCTGGAGAAAAAGACAGTTACACCTAAGCCAGCCCATGGAACCACATGTTTCACACTCCTAAATAACGAGATCACCCTAAGCCAGACAAGCACAGGACACACCAACATTGAGATTCACTGGGCCACCAGACCCACCTCCCCTTGGGTGGCCCAGTGGCTCCTGGAGATTTAGTTTTTAACTAAAAAGAGAGAGAGAAAAAAAAA
>NW_006475816.1:0-322 GCF_000325575.1 Pteropus alecto | reverse complement strand
CTTGTTATCTTTGCAAACAGTTCTTTGGGACACATGTTGCTTTAGGTCCATTCCAAAGGTTATTTTGCCCTGTTTTAATGTTGCAAGGATTTGAATCATGTGAAAAATCATAATAAATTAAGTCATCAGTTCATTTAATCCTTTTATTTATTCTTGTTGATTTTGATATTGTTAGCAATTGTTGGAATCAAGTTTTTCCTTAGAGTTCTATAAATCTTTACACAGTTTAATTTTATGTTTTTAAAGTTATCAGAAACCTAAATTTTAGAGTAGTTGTTAGTTTTTTAAATGAATATTTAAAAATAAAACACATCTAGAGGAA
>NW_006475815.1:0-322 GCF_000325575.1 Pteropus alecto | reverse complement strand
TGTGCTCAGGTTTTAACACCTGTAAGTTTGCGTGGACTGTGTGCTCCTTTTGTGCTGGGTTAATTTCTTGTGGGTTTCCACATCATCCCTTCTGTGGCTACATCATTCCCTTCTTCAAGTGTGACTTGTTACCAAATGCATAGAAAGCACACCTGAATCTTATTCAGGAGTTGCATCATGGTTGCATTTTTCTTTCTTAGTCTTTAGATTTTTAATTCATGTTACAGTCCTTTTTTTCCAGATGTAGAATATATTTTTAGCAACATTTGCTGTTACTGATGTAAATTCAGATGCGATTTCTGTAAGCTGTACGCAGAGAGAA
>NW_006475814.1:0-322 GCF_000325575.1 Pteropus alecto | reverse complement strand
TGGGCCAGGACTCGCTTTTCCCAGCGCCTCCAAGACAGCATCCAGGTTTGGATGAGCGCCAGGCCTGCCTCTGCACTTCTGCCTTCCCTAGAGCTTCTCAGCTAAGCCACTTCTTGGAACTCATGCAGGAAGATGTCACACTCTGCCCCATCTTGGCTGAGCAGGGACCTCAGCCTTGACCCCACTTGCCTTCTGGAGTCCCTTACTCTGCTCGCTCAGAGACGCATTCATCAATTGAACATATTTATTATGCACCTGCTATGGGCCAAGAGACAAGAACGCAGTAGTGAAATTCAGAGTCTGATGAGGAGGTCAGACTCAG
>NW_006475813.1:0-322 GCF_000325575.1 Pteropus alecto | reverse complement strand
CACTTTCCTCTAAGTGAGGACAAGTGAGAAGTCAGAGTTCTGTAAACCTGGAAGAGAGTCCTCAGCAGGACCTGACCTTGCAAGCACCCTGATCTTAGAATTTCAGTCTCCAGAACTGTGAGAAAATAAGCGTCTGTGGTATAAGACACCCTGTCTGTGATATTCTATTACGGCAACCTGAACTGTCTAAGAGAGTATACATGTGAACTCTACAGTTATACTATGTAACATATGGACATAAACACATATATACTCTTCAATCTTTACAAGATTTTTTAAAATCTCTTTATTTTAATGTTATTTTCTTTTCAGTTACAGCTGA
>NW_006475812.1:0-322 GCF_000325575.1 Pteropus alecto | reverse complement strand
AAGTAAAATACTGCCAATCAACAGTTCTGTGTTGAGCAAAATTGTCCTTCAAACTCGAAAAGGCAATAATTTCCCAGGCAAGCAAAAACTGAATGTCTTCATCACCACTAAACTATTCTTACAAGAAACATTAAAGGGAATTCTTTCAGTTGAAATGAAAAGATATCAATCGATAACAGGAAATCATGTCAATGTAGGAAATTCGCTGGTATAGGTAATTATATTATTAAATTCAGAATACTCCAATGTTGTAATATTGATTGGAAAATAACTTATAATTCCAGGGTAAAGGTTAAAACATAAAAGTATTTAAAAAATTAGA
>NW_006475811.1:0-322 GCF_000325575.1 Pteropus alecto | reverse complement strand
TGGAGCACCTGGCTCAGGTCATCAGGGAGACTACACCACTGGGCCCTACAGCACACCAACTACACAGCGACATTCCGCCAAAACTGGAAAACTGACAGGTCTACCTCATATGAAAAAACAGAGAAGCAGTGAAATCAGTAGAGAAATAAACAAATCCCAAAGTTTTAAAAAAGGGTAAATAAAAGTTGACAAAGTATCCGAAACAAATAGAATAAAGAACCTACCCGATTCAGAGTTTAAAATGCTTATAAGAATCCTCAATTAACTTAGGGGAAGAGTAGTTAAACTCAGTGAAGATTAAAACAAAGAGGGAGTAAAAAAA
>NW_006475810.1:0-322 GCF_000325575.1 Pteropus alecto | reverse complement strand
TTCTTGTCTTTTTGATAATAACCATTTTAACAGGTACGAGGTGATATTTCACTTTGGTTTTGATATGAATTTCCTTAATAATTAGTGATTTTGAACATCTTTTTATTTACCTATTGGCCCATCAGTAGCAGTAAGGTGGCCAAAAGGAATCATATCCCACTGTCTCAATCTTACCACCAGGGGCGTGAGAACTACTTGAAAAAAAAAAACAAAAAAACGTAGCTCTTCTCTTCTCCTCACTGGGCATCAGGGGCAGCTCATCCCAGTTTTTGCAAACATCTCCACTATTTTTTTTCTTTTACAGCTTATTCTATTTATACCT
>NW_006475809.1:0-322 GCF_000325575.1 Pteropus alecto | reverse complement strand
TTCAGTTTTATTGAGATATAATTGACATACAGCACCGTGTAAATTTAAGGTGTATAGCATCATGACTTGACATGCATATGTTGCAAATGTGGGATTTTAAAATTGTGACAAGTTATTCATAACGTAAATTTACCATTTTAATTATTTTTAAGTGTCTAGTTCAGTGGCACTGAGACCATTAACTGTTGTGCAGCCATCACCACCAACCATCTCCAGAACTTCCTCTTCCCCAGCTGAAACCCACACCCACCAAACACCGACCCCCACTTCCCCCTCCCCCCAGCCCTTGGCAACCACCATTCTACCCTCTGTCTCTGTGAAT
>NW_006475808.1:0-322 GCF_000325575.1 Pteropus alecto | reverse complement strand
AATTAAAAAATTATCTGCAGCTGCCCAGAAACTGCAGTCACCCTGACAACCCATCTGGAAGGAAGGACTTATCCTGGATATCCCTAGGGTCCTGGAGCTTGGGCAGCAAAGATCTACCCACTGCCCTCCAAGGACATGGAATCCTATGCTGATGTTATCAAATAGTTAATGAAAAGAGTCTGAAAATCATGCATGCTAAATGTTAGTTGTAGATGTCTGTTATGGACTAAATAGTATCTCCACCACCCAATTCATGTAGTAAAGTCCCAATCCTCATACCTCAGAAGGTAACTATATTTGGAGATAGGGTCTTTAAAGAGGT
>NW_006475807.1:0-322 GCF_000325575.1 Pteropus alecto | reverse complement strand
CATGAAAATTCATGACAGCACCTTAAGTTCTTATTGCTGAATGAAAGAAGTCAGTCTTAAAAGACTACACTGTACGATTCTAACTATCTCACATTTTGGAAAAGACAGAGTCTGGGGATAATGTCATGTATCCACCATTATTGTGCCATACAGAATACTTAGCTGCCTTAAAACTCCTTGGTCGCTGCCGCATCATCCTTCTTCGATTCCCTCCAAGCTCTGAGAACCACTAATCTTTTTTCTCCTATCTGTGGCTTTGCCCTATCGCCCTGTCCGAGACGCTAGAGATTTTTTCCGACGGCACATCTGTGACAGCAAGGAG
>NW_006475806.1:0-322 GCF_000325575.1 Pteropus alecto | reverse complement strand
CATAATTGGTTTGTATAAAATAAAGCGGTGGGACGTAGGAGTCATTTGACCTCCCAAAGACCAATTCTGATAAAGCAAAAGGAGACAGATTTCAGAGATAGTCAAGGGAAATAAAGATCAAAGAAAACCATAAGCAATATCTCAATTTCTAGAAAAGTGGGATGGGGGCACGGTTCTCACATGATCCTCTCAGGTTATGGGACTGTGGGCAGATGAGGACTTTTGTCATGTGTCTTACACAGCTGTTCTGTTAGTAAATAGACATGAGAATTCCACTTGATTAGAGGAAAGTAGTTCACATAGAAATACATAAACTTTTTTT
>NW_006475805.1:0-322 GCF_000325575.1 Pteropus alecto | reverse complement strand
GATTGGTGACCTGAGCAAGGGATCGTGACTCCTTAAGTTCATGACTTCAGTAAGTTCAGGGGTGTTAGCTTTCCTCAGCAAGCGGAAGGGTGGGCATGGGGTCAGTTTGCAATAAAGGCCAGGTAATGAGGTTTAGCTACCAGAAGCCAAGGGCCCACAATGACTGCAACATCTATCCAGGTGAGAAGAATAGCCGTGAGAAAGTCCCACCAACACCTGTGGAGGTGTTAACAGCATATGGCACCACTACAGGCAGCATAGACGGGCCACCAATAGAGATGCTGCTTCATGTCAGCAATCAAATTAAGGCAAGGATGCAGGA
>NW_006475804.1:0-322 GCF_000325575.1 Pteropus alecto | reverse complement strand
AGCAATCCAGTAACTGATATGGCAGAAAACTCAGAAGATGAACAAAGGAATAGACATGTCTTAGTCCTGCATTTACCATCTTAAACTCTGAGTCTGATGTTTTTCTGAGGCCAAGCCTCACACCTAATACTTGGAGAGGGTGGCTACACAAACGATCCCAAAGGACAGAGTAGTAAGCAGCCAATAATCATTGGCCCAGGCCACCTCTGGGTGGACATTTGCGCTTGTAGCTCCCAAGGCTAAAAAATACTCTTCAACAGATCTTTGCATGGTGGGGTCCTTCTCATTAATTGGTCTCAGTTCACATGCTACCTCCTAAGAG
>NW_006475803.1:0-321 GCF_000325575.1 Pteropus alecto | reverse complement strand
GGGACCTCGAGATAGGTGGGGTGGGGCCAGAACCCAGACTTCAGTTTGGTGACTCCCCTGGGGCCCTTCCAGGGCTTCTCCATAGGAGCATTCCACAGGCCCACTGCCAAAGGAATCTGGACCTTTACTCTTCCCCACCAGCTTCATGGTGAAGTGGAAATAAACTCTTCATATTCACTGGAATATAGAAACAAGCACTTATACTGTCTTTGTACTTGGCAAGTTTGGATGATTATAAGTACCTTTCCCAGGTCTCCTGTGGAGCAGTCAGCTCTACTGTCCTTGTAGACCTCTTCCAAGCCTTATACATCGTCACACTTG
>NW_006475802.1:0-322 GCF_000325575.1 Pteropus alecto | reverse complement strand
TTAAGAGCTCAGTAATCAATGAAAAATATTTAACTTAATTTTAGGTTTAATTTTGCACTGTGTACAGTGCTAAGCCTTTTAAACATTTATCGAATATAATCAGTATTGTGCTGGTAAATGCCCCTCCAGGGGGAAAAGGGCCTGATTTCTAGCATTTGCCAAACTTGTGGCAGAAATACTCTCACCATGGCTACTCTCAAGCTACTTAAGGGCTTATCAACTGGCTTGTAAAATCCTGAAAATTTATTCAACGATTGACTCAATCAAGTTGGTATGAAGTGACTCCTGTACATGACTGCACGTAATCTTCATAGCAGGACTA
>NW_006475801.1:0-322 GCF_000325575.1 Pteropus alecto | reverse complement strand
AAAAAAAAAAAAGGACCACCCACCAGAACTTTAGGTAAAGCCCTACAGAGGCTCTGCCAGGGGCTGGCTTGTGCTTTCATCCCCACTCTGTAAGAAAAGATTCAAAGACAGCAGTAACAAGCAGATGATACCACTAAAGTATAACAGAAGGGTATTTAACTAAGGAACTTAAGAGAGAAAACTAGAAAGTTAGGAAGCTACGCTGGTTTTGTTGCTAAACCCTTGACTCCCCCTCCTCTCTTACACATCTGTCCCCCACTAGGGCTGAGGGTGACCACCATTTTGCGTTTTGTTTCTATGAATTTGACTACTCTAGATACCT
>NW_006475800.1:0-322 GCF_000325575.1 Pteropus alecto | reverse complement strand
CTGAACTACAATATATGAAGAAAGGTGGTTAAATGCTGGGAATTAAAAATGTGTACAGAAAGGGAGGACACCACTGATTGCATATCTCCAACAAAAACTGCAGTGCGCTGTTCTCTGAGAGATCAAACCAACCTTTCCTGGTTTGGAACAATGAGAAATAATGTGCTTTTGCTGGTGACAGGAGCCTCGTTCATTACCATGGATATCAGGGGAGGGAGGTAAGAACGAAGGAGGAAACGTATAGTCTTGCCATCTTTCTTAGAAGCAGTGTGTAAAGTGAAGTGGATTCTGAAATATGGCAATTACTGATATCATTCAGTGA
>NW_006475799.1:0-322 GCF_000325575.1 Pteropus alecto | reverse complement strand
GAGCTCGCTTGCACTTTGCTTGACCTGTAAATGTAACTGTTCCCCTCACAGCCCTTTGTACCTGTAACAATTGGTAACACTCTGCAGCCGCCCGTAACCCATAATAACTCCCGCCCTAACCATGGCAACTCCCGCCGATTTGTATCGACCTGAGCTCGAATCGACCAATCAGCTCGTGTGAAAACTCTGTATATAAGGACTGTTGCGGCTGTGCTCTTGGCCCAGACTTGCAGAGTGTTAGCTCCTCTGAGCTCGCGTGTGACAAAGTTGAGTTCTCCTTCCTTCCAAGTTACTGCTTGGTTTTTCGCTGGACTGGTTTTGG
>NW_006475798.1:0-322 GCF_000325575.1 Pteropus alecto | reverse complement strand
TTCTTAACTTTTTATTTTGAAATCATTGTAGATTCATTGGGAGTTGTGAAGACAGTAAAAAGAGGTTCCAGGTACATTTTACCCAGTGCCACAATGGTTACATCTTAGGTAATCAAATTATAATATCAAAACCAGAAATGACATTGGCACCAGGTAATTTTATCATATGTTATCACCACCACTATTATGATACAGAACTACCCATCCCATCACCATAAAGATCCCTTGTGTTATGCCTTTATAGTTTCACACTTCCCCTACACCACCCACTTCCATGACTAACCCTGGCAACTACTACTCTGTTCTCCATCTCTATAATTTT
>NW_006475797.1:0-322 GCF_000325575.1 Pteropus alecto | reverse complement strand
TTTTCTCATATTTTATCTTCTAAAATCCCGCCAGCCTTTTAGATTAGCATCTTCCTTAGCCATTTTCCACTCACACAATTGCATAGTGTCTGACTCCACAAACGCTGTCTTCGAAGGGGCAGAAGCGATTCTAGGAGGCATTTTGCCCTTTCTTCACTAACACGGGGCTTAACGTTCCTCCAAGAGCAGAGAAGTCATGCTACACCCTCCCCACTTTTCCAGAAGGTTGTCTTCCCTTCTCGTCGGTCTCCGAACTCGAGATCTGGAGCTTAGGCCTCTTCCCTCGTCCCTTCAGTGGTAAGCCTCTCGCAGCTTCCCCTCA
>NW_006475796.1:0-322 GCF_000325575.1 Pteropus alecto | reverse complement strand
TTTTTTGGATATTCCAACTCTTTTCTGGTTAGCTTTTTCCCGGCATATTTTTGTTTCCTTTTAAACTTCTCTGTGTCCTGTTTTAGATGTTTCATATCAACAGTTTACGGCTTTTTACATTTTAAAACTCGGTTTTCTCACCTCTTTCTTTGAACTGATGGTTTGGTCCATTTATATATTTAGTTTATTTAGTGATTTATTTAGGCTTATTTCTGTTGTCTTATTTTGGCATTCTATTTGACACGTTTTTTCTGACCCTCTTTTTTCCTTCCTGCATTTAAAAAAAATTGAATTCTTTCTATCTATCTATCTATCTATCTAT
>NW_006475795.1:0-322 GCF_000325575.1 Pteropus alecto | reverse complement strand
TCTCCCGCTAACCAGCTCCGTCACCTGGGGCAGGTCTATTAAAGGAATTTTAACCTCAGGCAGAATCTGGTCTGAGATAGTCTGAGTCTGTAAGGCCACTTCTCCCTCTTTGTTCCTTTTCTGGGGGGTGAGTATTTGCTATTGTCTTGGTTTTCCGGTTCCCTAATTTCACCTGTTTCAATCTTTTGAGGAGACAGTGATTCTTCGCGGAGGTTGCGCTTGAGAACGTGACATAAAATAATAACTTTTAAAGCCCTCCGAGACTTGAGACAAAAGAATGAACATCAATGCAATTTTCCCCCAGGATATTCTTTTTTTTTTT
>NW_006475794.1:0-322 GCF_000325575.1 Pteropus alecto | reverse complement strand
GGCGGGTAGAACGTTAGGGCCAGCGAAAGGGGATCTTGCAGGGCTTGGAGCTGGGAAGCGGGGGAGATGCCGGGAGGACCTGGGGTCTGCGGGGAGAGAGAGGGGTCAGAATCCTCAGGGGAGGACAGTATTCTGGGCAGAGGCCAGGCCAGACTTGGGTTCTGAGCCCATCTGGTGACAGGGGGACCGGCCAGGCCCCGGGCGTCCTGGGGGCCAGCTCCGGCACCAGGCATCCTCCGGAGGTGCCCTGGGCCGTGGGGGCGGGGAGGGCTGTCGGGAAGCCCCTGGGGGAGCCTCCTCCTCCCCGCGGTGCCTGCCTCAT
>NW_006475793.1:0-322 GCF_000325575.1 Pteropus alecto | reverse complement strand
TGATGTGTGATTTTGAGGCCCCAGAGTGTTAGTCCCATTGTCGCAGTCAGGGAACTGAGGTGCAGGGTGAGCGGGAGGGTGTGGACAGCATCGTGAGGTCAGATCGGGGGCGGGGCTCATCCTGGTATCCATGCTGATCCCTGCCTTCCCTTAGCATCCACGTGCGCTCGGGGACGGCGTCCTTGGCCTTTTCTGTGTCATGGACCCCGGCTCACCGTACTGTCTCTGAAAGCTTAAATGTAAATACCTCGGGTTTCAAAAGTGCTTTACTTTGTCTAAGTATTCCTTGTTCAATTTCATCAAATACTTAGAATTTTTTTTT
>NW_006475792.1:0-322 GCF_000325575.1 Pteropus alecto | reverse complement strand
CTGGATCCGCACAAGAGCCCTACGAGGCCGTCGCTATTATGACCCGTTTGGCAGGTGAGCAATCAGGGGACCATGTCCAACGTAGCAGCTGCGCCGCGCCCGCTGGGCCTACCGAAGACGGAGCTCCCGCGCAGTGGGTAGCCTCCGAAAGTGAAGACGTGGGAGTGGTCAGCGGTGACAAGCGTCAGGGTGTCCTTCTCGCTCGTGAGCTGGCCGGCCCTGTCAATGGCGTCATCGAAACTGACAGTCTCGGTCAGCGCCAGCTGAGCTTTGCTTTCATGATGGCCGTGGTCAATGCGGCCCCCTGCAGAAAGACCACGGG
>NW_006475791.1:0-322 GCF_000325575.1 Pteropus alecto | reverse complement strand
TAGAAGCTTCTCAACTGTTAAAATCCCATTAAAATGTTTTATGCGCTAAACAGTATTTTTTAAATTAAATAATTAGCAGAGTACATATACTTTGCTGCTGCGTGTTGGAAGTTAGAAATAGGTTAGCATTTCTATACAGGCTAGCAATGAATCATTCATCCTAATCCCTAAATTATATTGTAAAGACTACATGAATAATAGCTTTACATTCAGTTTTCTTGTAGTCTGTTAAGCAATTATTTCTCTTTCTTGGTAAAAGTGCATTGAACAGATATTGAAATACTTCTGCATAGTAAAATTAGCCAA
The DNA here is from genome assembly GCF_000325575.1 of Pteropus alecto. NCBI lineage: Eukaryota > Metazoa > Chordata > Mammalia > Chiroptera > Pteropodidae > Pteropus > Pteropus alecto. Next base: position 16 of record NW_006475791.1, on the reverse strand, counting down.
ATTAATTTTGAAGCTC
>NW_006475790.1:0-322 GCF_000325575.1 Pteropus alecto | reverse complement strand
ATTCTGGAAAAGGTAAAATTATGGAGACAGTAAAAAGGTCAGTAGTTGCCAGGCATTAGAGGGGAGGGAGAGATGAATTAGCAGAGCACAGATGATTTTTAAGGCAGTGGAACTACTCTCTATGTTACTATAGTGGTGGACACATGTCATTACACATTTGTCCAAACCCAAAGAATGTACACCAACCACCAAGAGTGAGCCCTGATGTAAACTATGAACTTTGAGTGATAATGATGCGTCAATGTAGGTTCTTCAATCGTGACAAATATACCACTCTGGGGAGGGATGTCAATAGTGGGGGAAGCTATGTTTTTGTGGGGCA
>NW_006475789.1:0-322 GCF_000325575.1 Pteropus alecto | reverse complement strand
TGCTAAAAACTACTCTGTTGAAATATAACCTTTTCACCTCTTTACATATCAACATCTCTCCTTGCTAACAAATTGGAGAGCTCTGTTATTCTTATTGGCTTCATAAGACCCAAATGTATGCCACTGGGCCCTCTCTGTTTCACATGTAAATTTTTTTCCACTTTTTCTAAGCTTAAAAATAATGCTGCAGTAAACATCCTCGTACACAAATATTTGTATGAAATTCTGGTTATTTCCTCAGGCTAGACTCCTCCTATAAGTGGGTCCTTTCCGTGTTGAAAAGTTTGGGTCTCTCAAACAAAATACATTCAGAAATAAGAGA
>NW_006475788.1:0-322 GCF_000325575.1 Pteropus alecto | reverse complement strand
TATAGAGGGGTAGACAGAAGTCCTTATCATAGCTTTAAATAGGGTTTTAAGAAATAAAATTCAAAACACTCATGTATACTACACAAATTTAAATAATCTTCTTACATTATCTTTTATAATTTTACAAAACCCTACAATTTTAATCTGTGGCATTCCCTACCTCAGTCACCATACTTCTGTTATACTAGACTTTTTCTTTTTTTTCCTAGAATCTTTAAAGCTATTTTCCATCTTAGAGTATTTGCCCTTACTATTTTTCTGCTTGAATTTTTCATGGCTTGCTGATTTTTAAATTAATAACTCAGGTATCAGCTCAATATAT
>NW_006475787.1:0-322 GCF_000325575.1 Pteropus alecto | reverse complement strand
AACTGGATCTTCTTCTAATGTTAGGTTTCAATATTATTTTTTGTGGGACTCTTTAGAAACCAATGCTAAGAAATAGTAAAATGCATTTGGATGCAGAAAGACATATTTACAAAGGAATTACAACAATGACACAATTCAAATCCTTGGACTCGGAGATTACACGTGCCTTTGGTCTTGTAGATCCAGCCCTCCAACAGGGTGTAGGCCCTATGACAGCAAGATGTTAGTTCTTATCTTATCCCAGTGCCTAGCACATGTTTAGTGCCCATTACTCATCTGTGGATAACGCAAGAAGTAAAGGCAGGGCAATTGGATGTAAACA
>NW_006475786.1:0-322 GCF_000325575.1 Pteropus alecto | reverse complement strand
AGGTACCCGAGCTTGGGGCCAAAGCTTTGGCGGAGCAAAGCCATGGTCTGTGCACAGGAGCAGGGTGAGCAAGGCGAGCGGGGCCCTGAGTCGGGGAGGCAAGGCACCGGGGACTCTGACCACGGCTGACAAGGACGAGAGAAGACAGTCAGGGAAGGAAGGAGCAGTGCTGGGCTTTCAAGGGCACTTGGGGCCGGACCTCATGTGATGGGTGCGGAGAGAAGTGGGAAAGTCACAGGGGACCTGAGTCCGGGTGTGGAGGAGGGCACCTGGCGGTCACCGTTGGGGAGGCGCCGATCCCGACCGGCCAGGGTCGGTTCAG
>NW_006475785.1:0-322 GCF_000325575.1 Pteropus alecto | reverse complement strand
CTAGCGACTGTTAGGTGCCTAGAAGGGGAAAAAGAGGCTTCTTGGGAAGGAGTCCTGGCGAGCAAAGCAATCAACTTCCGGGAGCGCTGCCTCTGTGCCAGGCGCATTTCCATGGTGTTATTTGGATCCACTGCAGGCAATTTCATGAACGCGACGCTGCAGAGAGAGACCCGTGTGTCATTTAGGAAACTAGCCCGGGGATGGGATGGGACGTTTATGGATGACTGGGCAGGAAGACGGTCATGAGTATTTTATTCCTTGATCACATGCAGGAAATAGGACGGGTATGTGAGCCGTGTGGGCAAATGCAGAGAGAGAGAGA
>NW_006475784.1:0-322 GCF_000325575.1 Pteropus alecto | reverse complement strand
TTGGCACAGCTTTCTCTGCCAGGAGAAGGGGAGGCAGGCCCTGCCCTGGCCCACCGGGCCAGAGGCCTCTCTGAGCTGTGCGTGCCTGACCCCCTCCCCCTGGTCTCAGGCTCTGCTGGACCTGATTCTCATCCGGGGCACACCCTTTTTAACCCCTCCCAGCACAGCTTCCTCTCACCTATGACCTTTTTACCTCCCACGCAGGGCAGCCTGGGCAGAGAGAGGGGTCCCTTTTTTGTCAGGCCCACAAGTTCAGTAGCTGTTTTAACCTGTTTCCAATCTTATTCACCTTTCAAATAGGATTTAGTATTTGCTCTCTCCA
>NW_006475783.1:0-321 GCF_000325575.1 Pteropus alecto | reverse complement strand
CTAACCCTAACTCTAACCTCTTACGCTAACCCTAATCCTAAACTAACTCTAACTCTAATGCTAACCCTAAGCCAAACACTAACTCTAACCTAAGCCTGACCCTAACCAGAACCCTAAACCTAACACTAAACTTAAAGCTAAAGCTATTCCATATCCTAAACGTTACACTACCATTAACCGCAAAACCAAACCCTAAACCTAACCCTAACCCTAACCGTAACACCTTACTTAAATTGTACCCAAAACTTAAACTTGACACTAATCCCTAACCCTATCAATAATCCGAACCCTCACCCTGATTCTAACCCTAAAACTAAAGCT
>NW_006475782.1:0-322 GCF_000325575.1 Pteropus alecto | reverse complement strand
CCAGCTGAGACTGTCTTAGTCCAGACAGCCTTTAGGCAACCTGCCAACGGGCCACGATGCATGAGTGAGCCCAGCAGAGACCAGAATGGCCCAGCTGAGCCCAGCCCAAGTTAAGAACCCACAAAATTGGAAGCTAAATAAATGTCCGTTGTTTCCACCCATAAAGTTTTTTTTTTTTGGTGGTGTTGTTTGTTACACAGCAAGCGCTAACTGATACACCCTTGGATTTACAGAAATCTTCCTGGATCCTTATATTAAAATTTTCCTTTTGTTTATTATTGAGCCATCTAAACAAGCAGTGTATATTTCATTAAATGTGTGG
>NW_006475781.1:0-322 GCF_000325575.1 Pteropus alecto | reverse complement strand
GGAAGCGACAGAACCGAGCACCAGAGCGCAAAGAGTGGGGCGCACGCCGCGCGGGACGGAAGGGGCGCGAAGGCTCAGCGAGAGACGGAGGGAAGGCTGGACAGACGGCAGATGAGAGATTCCCAGCATCACGATTCGAACAACACACCACACCTCCGAGAAGCTCCGAGAACACCGGGGAAGAAGAAGCCACGCAAAGACGCCGAGGCGGACCGCATCCGGACTGCCGAAAACCCGGGACAAAGGCGAACCCCTCGAGAGTAGCCAGAGAACACGGGCACGGTCCATCCGGAGGAAGAGATCGAAACAGCAGCCCGTTTCT
>NW_006475780.1:0-322 GCF_000325575.1 Pteropus alecto | reverse complement strand
TCACGTGCTTCTGAGGCTTCGTTTTGAGCCCGAGTCTCCCGTGTAGACGTCAGTTTACGGAACTCGGCTTTTTCCCACTGTCCACCGTGGCTCCTGGTTGGGACGCGGCAGGACACGTGCTGTCCCTCGCCCCGGTCTGGAGGCTGGCACTCCGCCGTCCTCGAGAAGACCTCGCAGGCACCAGAGGAACTGCCTACCAGGCTCCTGAGCATCGACCCACCGCCCACTGTTCCTCGTGGCGTCCCCTCGCCTACCCGGGGGCCCCCGGCTCCTCCCGAGCTCGCGGCCTGGGGGAACCGTGCGGGAACCGTGCTTCCGCCGC
>NW_006475779.1:0-322 GCF_000325575.1 Pteropus alecto | reverse complement strand
TGTGTGTGTGGCGGGTGCAGGTCTCCCCGGGGATCAGGCTGCGAAAATGCTTCCAGTGACCTCAGAGCAAAGGAGAACAGACAAGTCAACTCCCGCGGACCCTCAAGCGCGTTACGTTTCAGAGCGGACGATCCTGCGTTTGTGAACGTGGGGGACGATGTCACACCCCGTGGCCGGATTCCGTTCCTTAGCTTCGGAGGACACTTAGCGTCAGACGGTGCCCTGGTCACAGTTTATGTCATCGGTTGGGGGATGGTCGTGGCCGTAGGCAGATGGACAGATCTCACGGGGGCCTATCCGTTGCCCTTGTCATCTGTTTTCC
>NW_006475778.1:0-322 GCF_000325575.1 Pteropus alecto | reverse complement strand
GTAACATATTCACAGGTTTTAGGAATTAGGAAGTGAACATGTACAGGGGGATATTACTCTACCTACCACAAAAGATTTCGGCCAGACTCTCCAAGGCTGCACAGGACTGAGATAAGTAGAGGAGAGGATGGAACGGAGTGAGTTCCAGGCAGGGAAACTGGTAAGTGCAAAGGCACAGGGGCAGAGAAGCACACGGTGTGGTGGAGGACTGCGCATAAACAGTCGTGACAGGGCAGAGGGCTCATGTCAGGCCATTGTGAAACATAAATCTAGAAAAGAAGTTGTGCACCAGATGCTGAGAAGCATGATTTTGTGGTTTATG
>NW_006475777.1:0-322 GCF_000325575.1 Pteropus alecto | reverse complement strand
TGTGTGTGTGGCGGGTGCAGGTCTCCCCGGGGATCGGGCTGCGAAAATGCTTCCAGTGACCGCAGAGCAAAGGAGAACAGACAAGTCAAAGCTCACGGACCCTCAAGCGCGTTACGCTTCAGAGTGCACGATCCTGCGTTTGTGAACGCGGGGGACGATGTCACACCCCGTGGCCGGATTCTGTTCCTTAGCTTCGGAGGACACGTAGCGTCAGACGGTGCCCTGGTCACGGTTTATGTCATCGGTTGAGGGATGGTCGTGGCCATAGGCAGATGGACAGATCCCATGGGGGCCTATCCGTTGCCCTTGTCATCTGTTTTCC
>NW_006475776.1:0-322 GCF_000325575.1 Pteropus alecto | reverse complement strand
AAAATGCATCAAAGACCTAAATGTAAGAGCTAAAATGATAAAATCAGAAGAAAACATAGGGGTGAATCAGGCAATGATTTCTTAGATATAACACCTGAATTATAAGCATTCGAAGGAAAAAAAAAACAGACAAATTGGCCTTTATTGAAATTTAAAACTTTTGTGCATCAAAGAACACCATCAAGAAAATAAAAAGGAAATCTATGGAATGGGAAAAAATATTTGCAAATCATTTGTCTGATAATGATTTAGTATTCAGAATATATATACATATACACACTATTGAGACTTAAAAATAAAAAGACAAATAACCTAATTAAAA
>NW_006475775.1:0-322 GCF_000325575.1 Pteropus alecto | reverse complement strand
AGTAGTTGAACCTGGTGGGCTGGATCAACCTGAAAACAGAGAAAATGCTGAGACATCTGGAAAGCAAGAAACGGACTGAGAAATAAGTAAAAACTACATTTTACTCCCCTCCCCCACTCAAATGTTTGTGTATTTAATATATAATTAAAATTAGGCTTTCAGGCAGTTAGGGTAATCATATTTCAGTCTCCTGTTTGGAGACTTGTCTTAAATTCTTCCTTTCCAACCACCCTTAAAGCTTCATTACTGAAGAGACTTGTCTTCTCTAATACACTTCGCTCTTCAGCTTGTTTCTGTGATCACTCTTTTAAGTTTTGTCACT
>NW_006475774.1:0-322 GCF_000325575.1 Pteropus alecto | reverse complement strand
GTTCGTTTTCCTTTTCAGCACCCGGATGTGAAGGAGGTTGGCTGACTTCTCGTGCATCGCACAGTAATCTGAGAGGGGACAGGCTGCATAAAGTGATTCTTCATCTGTAAAGCTGGCAGAGCCAGTATCCGCTCAGTGGCTCTGTGGGTAGGGGGTGGGAAGGGAAAAATCTGGGAACACCTCGAAGAAAGTCCAAGTGATGCCCCAGAGACCCCAGAGCAGCCCAGTCCGGGGAGTACAGTGTCCAGGGAAGGCCCGCAGGACCTAGTGCCCACCGTGTCCACAGGGCTTGTAAATTACTTTCTCCAGACGCTCCACCCCA
>NW_006475773.1:0-322 GCF_000325575.1 Pteropus alecto | reverse complement strand
CCTGTCCTGTTTCTTAGTATTATCTTCTAGTTGTCTTTTGCTTCTGCATGAATACCATGAGGTTCAGGGAAACTGATTACATTTTCCTCCATTACTCTACTTGCAGATGAAGGGGTTGAGTTGGTTGGTCCAATGTCAATCCTATTCTCCTTACCATAATTACTAGTTCCATAAACCTAGAGTTTGGTTCATCAACACGTCATTTTCCTGGTAAAGGGACAGACTCAGGAGACGGAACCACATTCAGGCCAATGAATATGAGAGATTTATTTTTTTAATAGGCTTTAAAGAAAGGAAATTATTTTGTTGAGCCTATGAGAAA
>NW_006475772.1:0-321 GCF_000325575.1 Pteropus alecto | reverse complement strand
ACTTGTCCTGCCCCTGATCTCTTGTCCTTCCCTGTGCTCAACAGACCCTGGGTGAGGAGAGACAAGCGGTTGCAAAAAAGGAGGGAGAGAGATGCTGGCCGAGTCCAAGTGGAAGAATCATGCCACACCTTGCTCCCCTCTCCTACTGTAGACTTCATCCTGGGCCAGGCCTGATTTGGGGGAGGAACAGGTTTTGACACAGAAAAAAGATTAGAGTGGTCATTATTACCTTGGACAAGACATACAAACTACTTAACACTGACCATGTGATGATATACTAAACTCACTGAAGACATTCTATTAACTGCTAGAGATCAAAAA
>NW_006475771.1:0-321 GCF_000325575.1 Pteropus alecto | reverse complement strand
GGTTAGCATTGTTTGACTTGCTGGATTCTCAAAGAGGCTGAACAAAGAGATTTGGGCTGAGCAAAACGGTGTAACCAACCACCTTAGCTGTTCTGTATCACTTCCAGGACTTCCCAGCAGAAGAAAGACCACATTAGGGTCACCAGAGTTTCAGGGGCATTAGACAGACAGTCTTTTTCCCCAGCCAATCAGCACACACCAGTGGAGGCCTTTTGATGAACTTCAGTCTACTACTGTGCTAGCAGCATTCATTTAAATTGTACTACCTGCAGGCTGTTGGCAATACGAGATATTTACAAAAAGGTGCTGTAGGCACCGTTG
>NW_006475770.1:0-321 GCF_000325575.1 Pteropus alecto | reverse complement strand
TCAGTGCTTAAGAACTGTAAGTCCTGAAACCAGAAGATTTGAGTTCAAATCCCAACTTTACCACTTGTAAACTGCGACCTCAGGTGAGTTGCTTCATCTCTGTGCTTCAGCTTCCTCATCTGTAACGTAGGGATAAATGTGAGGATGAAATGAGTTACTATGAAGTTATAAGAAGTCCCTGGCATATAACAAGTGCCATATAAGTATCGGAAATTAGTATCCCATTTTTCACATTGAGGGGGATTCCCTATATAGCTTGGGGACATGGGTCCCCATAACATCTCCCCAACCTTCATCTCAGTTTGGATTTCTCCCTCTGGG
>NW_006475769.1:0-321 GCF_000325575.1 Pteropus alecto | reverse complement strand
CATGGCTTATCAGGTTTCTTGTGGTGTAAATTATCCGTATGAAGAGGGTCCATTAAAACTTACATCACAAAGAAATTTTCACTACTTAACATATAACTTTTAAAATGTAATTATCATCTATTTTATCCCACTAGAATTATGCTCCATGAGGATAAATATTTGTGTCTACATTTTTATTACCTTACTCCCAAAACTTAGAACAGTGCCTGAATCAATAAAAATGTTTGAATGAATGAACCAATAAAATGTTTGAATGTTATTAATGCTAATCAAATTACTATAATAAATAATATAAGAAAATATAACAAATATAATAAATAA
>NW_006475768.1:0-321 GCF_000325575.1 Pteropus alecto | reverse complement strand
CTATCAAATTACACAACTTATTTGTTTACTATGTGGAGGAAACACAGATAAGTGATTGGAACAAAACAGAAAATGTCCAAATACCCGAATATATGTACGACTTTAGAACTTGTTACTGATGACATTTCCTGTTAATAGGAAAGATGAAATTATTCATAAATGGTAAAGTAATAGCTGTGAAGGATTCAGAGAAAGCAAGCTATATATGTATTTTTTATCACAAGTATAGGTTCCAGATAAAGTATAGGTTAAAAATTTGAAATATGCGAAGTGAGAAAAGTACCAGAATAAAACTCAAGTGCCTATTTTTACATTTTGTGT
>NW_006475767.1:0-321 GCF_000325575.1 Pteropus alecto | reverse complement strand
CAAAGGTTATGGAAGAAACATCCCTCATTCTTCTCACTAAACCTGAACTGGATAAATTCCCCCTCCCAACTTCTCTAGTCACATCCAAGGTCTGAGATACCTCCACCCCTTCCATAGTGCAATACCACTCTCGTATCCACATAAAACTAAAAGATCTTTCAATACACCCCTGTCAACCCCCATACCCCTTATCTTTAGAGAGCAGACGAGGCCTCCAACCCATTATATAATGCCTTCTATCCCAAAACCTGAGACCCACTCAATCCCACAACCATTTTACCCATCTCCAGCAAAGAGACTTCACACTCCTGTATAGAAATC
>NW_006475766.1:0-321 GCF_000325575.1 Pteropus alecto | reverse complement strand
TCTTTGTCATTTACGTTTCAAATGTATACTCTGCACAGAGGAAGCCAATAATTATCCCATTTTAAGTGGAAATTAAAGTGTCCCCTTTGAATTCTGTGTCATCATGAAAATGCCTTTGATTGAGTACTATTCTCAGCAGTTAAAACGGAAGGGGCCTGGAAGCCCTAAACCCCTCCCTGTCACCCGTGAGGGAGGAAGGCTTGGAGACGCAGTCCCCTCGGCAGATGGCGTTTGACATTGCTTTTCCCCTGTGAAACAGAGATGTGCATTTCTGATGACCGGTGGCTTCTTTGCTCCTTTCCAGACGGTTCCAAAGCAAGG
>NW_006475765.1:0-321 GCF_000325575.1 Pteropus alecto | reverse complement strand
ATTTAAGGGATAAGGAAGACTGGCAAGAAGACATATAATTCAAAGTATAGTAATTGAAAAACTAGACATAAATCAGACCTTTTACCTGATTTCGATTAACTGAAATTCTAAAAGAGAAAGGCAGCCTTGAATATTTATGAATCAATCTAATACTCAATCTTTTTCTTTTCCTTGGTCAAGAAATAGAGAATGTTATGGAATCATTTTTAATCTCAGTAGTAAAAATAATATAGTGTCCTTTAGCACTATTTAAATACAATTTCTTCTTTACCTTACTTCCACCTTATTTGTATGGGAAGGTAAAAACATCTCACTTTTATG
>NW_006475764.1:0-322 GCF_000325575.1 Pteropus alecto | reverse complement strand
GAAGTTGCTGCCTTCCTACCAGGATCCCAAGTCTCTTGCCTGCTCCTTTCTTAGATTTGCACTGGTGTTTTTCTCCGATGTTGACACTGGTCCTGAAAGGAGGGGAGTGTTGGCTTCCAGAGAGCCTCCTTTCTTAATGCTTTCAAGAAACTTCTCACAGTGACTTGGGCCAGGGTCTGGGCTGGAGGGCATTCGAAGGCAACTGTCTCCTCGCTCTACCTGCTCGCGCAGCCTGCGCTCTATGTGCAAAGAACGTGCACAGAGCTTATGGCTTCCTCTTTGCCTGACCCGTTTTTGTCTCAGTCTGGGGCTTCTCCTACCT
>NW_006475763.1:0-320 GCF_000325575.1 Pteropus alecto | reverse complement strand
CCAGTATGGAGGCCTCAGTTGTGTATTGCATGGGACGGACAGATTTTCAGAGTAGCCCAATATGCGGCGATTAAATAAACTGGAATATTCTGACAGTGGGAGAGGCTTGCAGCAGTATTTCTGAGGACGTAGGTTGTCATCTTTGTGGAATCTCGAGGTAGCTGAAATTAGATTGTCAACAGATCCCTTACTCATATATCTCTTAGTGTTCTAGGCACTGTTCTGCCACACTGAACATGTTGCTTTGTGTCATAGATGGGTCTGTATGAGCCTAATGAAAGCATGGTGATTGGATTTAAATAGGTCTTAAGAAGTGATAT
>NW_006475762.1:0-320 GCF_000325575.1 Pteropus alecto | reverse complement strand
TAAATACCACACTATACTGTGGCCCCCAACTACTGAATCGCACCACCTCCTCCGCAGCCTCAGCCTAGGCCAGACCGGAGGAACAGGGTGTGTGCTCTCCTCAGACCCCAGTGTTCTTGGAGACCGCATGAGATCCAAAGATCCGTACTTCTGTCTTGTCTTCTGCCAGAGGGCTGGACGTTAGTCACTGGCCTTCTGTGAGGCTAGCCTCACCTGCCTCTTATAAAAATCTTTCTCCATTCTAATCATGTCTGCATGTGCCATTTGTCTGCCTGAATGCCACAGGTGACTTCTTTGGCCCATTGGCTTGTTTAGCCGCC
>NW_006475761.1:0-321 GCF_000325575.1 Pteropus alecto | reverse complement strand
GTTTAGGGTTACGGTTAGGGTTAAATATAGGTTCGGGTTAAGGTTAAGTTTAGTGTTAGGGTTAGCGTAATGGTTTAGAGTTAGGATTAATGTTATGGTTAGGTTTACGGTTAGTGTTAAGTTAGGGTTAGGGTTAGTGTTATGGTTATGGTTACGGTTAGAGTTAGTGTTAGCATTAGGATTATGTTTAGATTTAGGTTAGGGTAAGGGTAAGGGTCAGGGTTAGGGTTTATGATTAGGTTTAGGGTTACGATTTAGTGTTAGAGTTAGAATTAGGGTTACAGAGAGGGTTAAGGTTAGGGATAGTGTTAGGGTTAGGGT
>NW_006475760.1:0-321 GCF_000325575.1 Pteropus alecto | reverse complement strand
ATTTGCCAAATAAGATGTCTGATAATTTGAGTGAAGTTGGTTTATACTGCTACTGACTGAAGAGCAATATGTAGTGGTAACTGAGGTATCAGAATAGCATTATGTATTTACTATGTAAATTTACCAGTGACAGGTAATGTGTCTCCCTGTCCATCCACACACCTTTTCTTTCCTAGTTCTGAATCAAGATGTACACAATATTAAGGAATTTATAATAAGACTGATACCATAAAATGCTCAAATTTAGCTCTCTTATAGTTTATTGTACTTTTTTCTAGCTGAGGCATCATCCAGTAAGCTTGTAAATTAAAGCCTTTTTTT
>NW_006475759.1:0-321 GCF_000325575.1 Pteropus alecto | reverse complement strand
TGGGCAATTCAAACATCATACAAAAACTTCCTGGATACATACTAGATGCCAGGAACTGTATCACTAATTTGGGGTGTACTGGTGAATAAAGAAGACAAAGTATCTGGCCTCATGAAGCTTATTACCTAGTGGGGGAAATGAGAGTTAACAATAGACATCATATAGTATATTTAAAAAGTGATAAGTGTAAGAAAAAGATTAATGTATTGCTGTATAAGAGAATTGGGGGGATCTGTAAGGTGCGAAGTCTTTTAGACAGAGTAGTCTGTGTGGACATCACTGAGAGTGGGAAGTTTGAGCAAAGACAAAAAGAGAGTTGGG
>NW_006475758.1:0-321 GCF_000325575.1 Pteropus alecto | reverse complement strand
ATCTGGCACTGATTCCATTACTAATTCACATTTACGTCCTCGGCCAAAATCAGACATGCCAAAGCTTACAACAAAGAAAAAGGAAGAGTAAAGCGATTTACTTTTTCTTGTTTTTCAGACAGTGTCATATTCAATACGGGGATGGTGACTTCAAGACTTCCTCAAAGTTTGTTACTCAAAGGAATCTTTTATTTATTTATTTATTTTGGCAGTCCAGTAGCCACATCCCCATCTGCTGGGCCCCTAGCCCTCCCAGTGTGAGCAGTCTTGGTAGCAGGTGCCACCTTGAAAGTGGAAGGCCCTATTGGGACCCGCTTCTGC
>NW_006475757.1:0-321 GCF_000325575.1 Pteropus alecto | reverse complement strand
AGCATAATGGCACTTAGAGTTCCCACTGCTCTGAAGTAGCTTCGTCATTCAGACTCAGCCTCCAAATATCAACACGATTAATGTGCGACCGCTGCTGTCATTGACTACAAGCAGATTGCCTGACCACAGACGAATCCTCAGGGAGGCTACCTAACGACAAATGTGTGTTAGCTTATGCTGCTGTCCTAAAGCAAGTCTCATACATATATGACCTTTGATTAAAAAACTGTTAGGTGGTGGCTATGTCACAAAGATACTCTCATTTTCTTAGTGCTTAAGTGAATTGTACCAGGGAATTTAAAAGGGTAACTCAAAAATGAG
>NW_006475756.1:0-321 GCF_000325575.1 Pteropus alecto | reverse complement strand
GCTAAATATATATTAGCAATTTTCAATTTTTTAATCATTATTTTACAATTGAGGTAACTGAGACTTAGATAACTTGCCCAAGGTCATATAGTCCAGATATCATTATTGCCCACATTTTGTTCATATCTAAATGTATTCATATAAGTGTAGAAATAAAAAGGTTTATACTTCAATCATCTGGTTGCTCTAGTAAGCCTTATTCAGAAGAATGAGAAAATTTTCAAGTAGGAGAATTTTTCTTATTTTTAATTTTTCTTTTTTTATATTAATCCAATTGGAATCACTAAAGTTTGATGGAGCTGATGGTAGTATGTGAATGGT
>NW_006475755.1:0-321 GCF_000325575.1 Pteropus alecto | reverse complement strand
AGTGGAGAATAAGTGGAAAAATAGGGTTTTTGCAGTGAAAGAAAAAATTATGGAAAAGTAGGAAAACAGATATTTCAGTGGAGAGGCAACGGGGATCACAGAAAAGCGTGGACTCAAGTCCTGGTCTCCCCTGAGTCTGGGACAGTGGCCTGGGGGTGACCCCCTGTACCCACGTGGAGCCCGTTCCTTCCTCTGTAGATGGGGGACAATGCCCTCCTTACTCTGAGGCCTTTAATGAGCCTCAACTAAAATGCGTGCGTGGAGAGGTGAATTGCACATTGCAAAGCCCTATACGAACACACGTGACTTCATCTTTACATT
>NW_006475754.1:0-321 GCF_000325575.1 Pteropus alecto | reverse complement strand
CTCATCCTTTATACTAAGTGATATACAGATATTTTGATTGGGCTGCAGTCTTGTTCTAAAAGAGGACTTGAAAACTATAGTTTATGAAGGAACAATAGAATCTTCCAACAACTACATAGTGTGAATTTAATACTGGAAACCTGGTAGATTGCATTGCAGAAATTTGTATAGAGGATTCAGACAGTCGTTTTTTGGAAGAGAGTACATATGCTTATTAGACTGCAGCAATTAACAATATGGCATGGTGATTCAATAATTTGGTTCACATGTTGCCATTAAAAGAGAGAGAAATACTATAAACTTTAGAGAAAATATGCAGCA
>NW_006475753.1:0-321 GCF_000325575.1 Pteropus alecto | reverse complement strand
ATAGATATATATATCTATATGTATGTATGTATGTACTTTTTTTTACACACAGAGAAGGAGAAGGGGGTGACGGAGGGAAGGAAGGGGAGAGGAATGATTCTACCAGTAACCATGTCAGATGCAAGCAACAGAAATTCAAGTTGGTTTCAGCAGAAAAGGAAAATAATACAGTTTGTGCTGTCCTCAGTTTTGGTTTGGTCCAGCAGCCCAAGACTGTGGTCAAGGATGCTGTTTATTTGTCTCTGGGCTCTGCCACCCACAGTGTCAGCAGTATCCTAATGCTGGCTTCCCATCGTAGTGGCCATGTCATGTTGCTGTGCA
>NW_006475752.1:0-321 GCF_000325575.1 Pteropus alecto | reverse complement strand
GTTATTCATTACGTTATGTGAAAGTGAGTGGTGAGTCTGTGAGTGCTGATGTAAAGGTAGCTGAAGAATTTTTGGATGCTCTAGATAAGCTGATTGAAGGAGGAGATTACTTGCTAGAGCAAATATTCAATATGGATAAAACTTCCCTATTCTGGACACAAATACCTAACAGGGTGTTCACCCATAAGGTGGCCAAATCAATGCTAGGTATCAAAGCTTTTAAGGACAGGATAACAATCTTACTTGGGAGTAATGTTACAGGTACAAATTGAAAGTCTTTGTGATTTGGCACAGTGAGAATCCCAGGGCCTTCAAACATAT
>NW_006475751.1:0-321 GCF_000325575.1 Pteropus alecto | reverse complement strand
AAAAGGTAGGTGACGTCAGCCATCGGAATTGACATACGACAGGCTAATGCCAGCAGCAGAGCAGTCAGAAAAGGCTTCACATTTTTAGTCATTTGGGGAAGGCCAAGAAAAAGCACCAAAGACTCTGCCCTGAGCCCAGCTCTTTTTGACTTCAGGTTTAGCCTTTGATTTATTCAATCACTTAAAACAGAACTTTCAAATTCAAGATACCGTCACAGGGGATGTGTTCTGTTCTGGATGCAGTAACTGTTGATTTAAGAGAAAACTTGTTATACACACAGAGAGATTCGATTCAACAGTTTTAATTATTTTTCTAAATAC
>NW_006475750.1:0-321 GCF_000325575.1 Pteropus alecto | reverse complement strand
CTCTCCCTCTCTCCCTCTCTCTCTCTCTCTCCCCCATCTCTCCTTCCTCATCTCTCCCTTACTTCTCTCTCCTCCCACCCCCCATCCCCAGCTCCCTTCTCCTCCCCCCTGCTCAACCGTGACAGTCGCTTTACACACCGCCCCTCCCCTCCTAGCGCCAGCATCCATCCTGGGTTGGGGCCCCCAGGGATAGTCTTGGGAACTGGCGGATGGAATAAAGTGCACACACGTGCGTGACTGTGGGTGTGACTGTTGGTGCGCTGGCTTGTGAGGCACGGCTGTCTGGAACCAGAGCTGTGAGTGAACGTCTGTCCGTCCAGC
>NW_006475749.1:0-321 GCF_000325575.1 Pteropus alecto | reverse complement strand
GGGGGGGGCACGAGAGGAGAGAGGGAGAGGTGTGAAGAGAGAGAGGGGCCGACAGACAGACAGAGACAGAGAGAGATAGATGTCAAGCTGGAGAGAGCTTTGAGAGGGGCCCAGATGGCATGGAACTCAGGCAGCCCCTAGGAGTTGAGTGCTGCCCCCAGCTGATAGCCAGCAAGAGAATGGGGGCTAAGTTTTCGAGCAACCGGAACTGAATTCAGCTATGAACATGGATGAGTTTAGAAGGGGCTCCTGCCCAGAGCTTCCAGAAGGGGACACACAGCAAGTCCACCGCCACCTGACTCTGTGAGACCCTGTGTAGGG
>NW_006475748.1:0-321 GCF_000325575.1 Pteropus alecto | reverse complement strand
TGGACATTTTCAGCCATTTTCTTCCAGTGGACCTCGTAGTGTTTCTTTGAGTGTCACATCCGAGCACAATTCAACAGAAGCAAGTCTTGAGGCCAGTATGAGCAGGTGTAGGAAAAAGAGCTCTCTGCTGGCAGCAATAGATTTTATCTATGCATTCTAGGTGTAGATTTTAGAGTATATGTAAAAAAGTGGATGAACTGCTTCCTTTTAGGCATTGTTTTTTACATTTTTCCCCTCAAGGAAACTTTTGATATTTGGTGGAAGTCTGTACTTTCTGGAATATCTGGGTTACAGTTACTGTATTTTACCACTCAAATATGG
>NW_006475747.1:0-321 GCF_000325575.1 Pteropus alecto | reverse complement strand
CTCAGTCACCCCAGTTCTATCCCATCTGAATCCATTGTGCGGCCTGAGTTTCTCCCTGCTGGTCTTTAAATCCAGTCGGGTTAGGGTCGCACTGTTTGAGGCTGTGTTCCCAGCCCAGCAACTGGCATGTAGCCTGGGGTGGAGCAGGTGCCTAATGGCTGCAGGCCATAGACTTGGGGACTAAGCCTACGTACCAGGCGGTGTCCCATGCGCTTTGCGTTCCTGGGTGTCATGATCAGGCGGCCCATAGTGCCTGGCCCCGGGCTCCGGACAGCATGATCAGAGCCGGGACAGGACCCGGGCCCCAGCTCAACCAGGCTG
>NW_006475746.1:0-321 GCF_000325575.1 Pteropus alecto | reverse complement strand
TGACACAACCTTGTGGGGACAGCTAGTCGGAGAGCACACACTACTTCAGAGCAAAGGTAACTCGCTTTGCTGGTCATAAAGATGGCCGAACAGGACTAGATTGTTTGGTGACCGATGAACCATTCAGGGCCGATGTGAAACCACGGGCCATTGCGTCTGCCCCTTCATCTCCTGGGGACCTGGGGCAAAGGGTCTGTCTCATTTTGCACCACCCTCCTCCGTGTGCTCCCCAAGCCCTCCACTCCCTTCTGTGACCTTCCTGCCCTCGCCTACCTACACCAGCACGAGTGGGGGGTTGTCGCTTTCCTCTGTCCTGGCTGT
>NW_006475745.1:0-321 GCF_000325575.1 Pteropus alecto | reverse complement strand
AAAATACTATAAAGAAACATAAAAAGGAAGAGAAAATGGAATAAATAAGGCAAGTGTGGCAAAATGTTAATGTTAATAATTACGAAATCTGTGTGATATATATGAGGGTGTATAATAGTACTATATTATATTCCTCACTTTGTGTATTTTTAAAACCTTTCACAATAAAAAAGTTTAGTCCTTCTTTTAGAAGAGGGAATTTTCAATTCCCAGATAATACTAACTTTGATAGGAGTCAAAATTAATTCCTCAAGGGCAGCTTATTTTTGGACCTAAATACTGAAAAGACTTTCATACAACTCTTTCATACAAGACAAAAAC
>NW_006475744.1:0-321 GCF_000325575.1 Pteropus alecto | reverse complement strand
GAACACCAATCATGTTGAATTAGGACTTACCCTAATGATGCCATTTTAACTTAATTTACCCTATCTCTAAATATAGTCACATTCTAAAATACTGGGAGTTAGGACTTAAAAAATAATAATTTGGTGACAGAGGGGGGCAAAAATTAAGCCCACAACAGTAGGTTATGTTTGAGGGTACCTGTGAGAAAATGCATGAAACAAAAAAAAATACAAGAGACACATCTGGAGTACCTGACTCAGGTGACCAGAGAGATTGCACCTTTGGGCCCCAAAGGACACCTGATACACAAGGCCACCCTACTGGGACCAGAAAACATAGCA
>NW_006475743.1:0-321 GCF_000325575.1 Pteropus alecto | reverse complement strand
GCTTTATTAATAGACGAGGGCATCAACACGCACACGCAAAATTTCAAGTATTTTGAAAAAAAAAAACGAAACACTAAAATGGTGAATCTGAGAAGAACCACTTAGGCAAGGCAGCAGCACCCCGCAGCTCCCAGCAGCTCCCAGCAGCTCCCAGCAGCACCCCACAGCACCCAGCGGCACCCAGCAGCTCCCAGCAGCTCCCAGGGTGTGGCACACGCTGCTGAGCAGGAAGGTCAGAGCTGGCCCAGGGAAGGGGTGTGGGGAAGACAAAGAACACACTGCAGCTGCCCCCCGCCCCCCGACCCCAGCCGCCCCCCTCCA
>NW_006475742.1:0-321 GCF_000325575.1 Pteropus alecto | reverse complement strand
CTCGGTTGGGTACATATGGTGGGACAACAATGGGAATGTGGGTTCTGCCACCTGCTTTGTTTTTAGAGGGTTGTACATTTTCACTTGTCGGCATGTGATAGAGGACATTGTGGGAGGAGGAATAGAGCGAAGTGAGTGGGCAGAGATAATTGGTCAGTGTGTACGTGTGACGTTTGATTACGAAGATAGCCCAAGAAAAGATGAGGAATGTTTTTGTGTTGAACCTTGGTTCGAGGTATCTGATGGAACTCTTGATTATGCTGTTCTGCAATTGAAGGAAAATGGACAACAAGTACCTTCGGGATTATATGATGGAATTGT
>NW_006475741.1:0-321 GCF_000325575.1 Pteropus alecto | reverse complement strand
TACAATTCTAACTGTATCTGAATCTGTAAGTATGCTACTTAACCCGATAGGGTTGAAAAGTGCAAAGGAAAGGGCTTGCATCCCACTGAGGAGAGAAAAGCTCACGTCCCATGAGATGCTGGGTTTGGATGCAGCATTCCTTCGACTGAGCTCAGACAAACCTGCTTCTCATTCTACAAGTCGCTCAGTCTGGAGAAGGGAGTGAGGGACCCAATGAGCTCTTGCAAAGGAATGCTCTTTTTAGCTTTTTTCTGATGAATACAATGTGTTGTAGACGCCAGCCTCCGATAGACACAGGGACCACCAGAAACCAGTGAGTTA
>NW_006475740.1:0-321 GCF_000325575.1 Pteropus alecto | reverse complement strand
ATCTTTCCTATGCTTCCAGAAAGTTTGTGAACATACATCTCTAGATTACCTTTAGCGGAGAATGTATACATATGAAGGCTTTTAATACCTCTTTTTACACGAGCTTTGATTAATTGCTTCTTTCTCTCATTCTGGGTTTTGTGTCATGAGTACAAGGCATTTGCTCATGTAATTTAAACTGGTTCACCTCTATTTCCTTTATTTCTTTTTTTGCTTGCCTTTTTGTACATTTCAATACAAGACTGCTGCCTGAATTCTCTGAATCCACCTATGGTCATTCAGTCAGTGCATGTCTCAGAGCTTCCCTTAGATAATGATCCT
>NW_006475739.1:0-321 GCF_000325575.1 Pteropus alecto | reverse complement strand
TGCAAACACCTGTAGCACTGTCTTCTGGGTCTCCTTCAGAGCCCTTGTTAGTTTCTGCTACTCTCTAGGCAGGGCCCTTGAACACTTTCACCTCCTTTCTTTTTAACCCCTCACCGATTCCCAAACCTTTGTTTTCATCCGGGCTTCTTCATTGGAAAGAAGAACTTGATGATGCTTGTCTGACTGTGAGATATGTGCTAGGAAAGAGATGTGCAGAAGAGGAAGAGGGAACGGCTGCAGGACTACAAATACTGGAAATCAAATTTCTCAAGCTTCTTGTTGATTCAGTGAATTAATTTACTATGCTTTAGGCACTTTGCT
>NW_006475738.1:0-321 GCF_000325575.1 Pteropus alecto | reverse complement strand
ACCTTATCAAACCCTGCCTTGTAGATTAAGGAAGTTAAGATATGAATTCTTGCACTCGGCCGCGTCTGATGCCAGCCGCAGGGTGCCACTCACAGTTCGTACAGGGGACGAGCGTGGCTTCCTCCTTGGACAGAGATGTGATTACTTGTTAAGGAGAAAAATGTTCTTCCTTGACGATAGGAACGCCTTAATTCCTCTAGAACCTGTGCACAAATGGTATGACAAAGGAGACGAAGGTGGCAGGTAAATTAAGGTATGCAATCCCTTGAGGGGGAATTTTTATAGATGATCTGGTTGCAAGCAAAGTAATTGCAAGGGTCT
>NW_006475737.1:0-321 GCF_000325575.1 Pteropus alecto | reverse complement strand
GCTGTATTTCCCACTATAAAAGCTTTAAGAAAAAACGTAGAATAGCCTTGGCATATATGATAAAAAACTGACCAAATACATGTGGGTGTATTTCTAGAGACTCTCTATTCTGTTCCACTGATCTCTACATCTGCACATCTATCCTTATGCCTTTCTCTCAAGGGCGAAGTCTTGAGAAAGTAAGGTGCTGCTGAGACCATCTAAATGGTACACATGACTAAATCCAGTTAAAGCCTCTATATGAACTTTTAAGATTTGGCTGGCAGGGGAGATCTGCTACTCATCTTTCTGTTGCCCAAGACAAGCTTTGTAAGTAAGTTC
>NW_006475736.1:0-321 GCF_000325575.1 Pteropus alecto | reverse complement strand
TTTTCATCATATGGGTTTCTATTACACATTTCTTATTAGCATCATTCCCAGATATTCTCTACTTATTGCATTCTTTTATAAATGGAGTCTTTCTTTTTCCTAATAGATTTTAAGCCAGCTATTACCGGTGTATAGGAACATAAATGTTTTTGGTTTATTTCTACTTATACAAAAACTACCTTTATTAATTCTATAATTTTAAAAATTACTTCTACTCCCTTTTGGCATCCAAAATTTAAACTTTTTTTTTTTTTTTTCCATTTTGTCCCTTTGATGATAGTGTATTTCTAGTGTCTGGATTAATCTCCTTTTCAGATCTGC
>NW_006475735.1:0-321 GCF_000325575.1 Pteropus alecto | reverse complement strand
GGCACCAGCAGAAACGGGCAGCATGGTGGTTCTACTTCCTGGCGTTATTCATTTCAGGGGAGAGATCCATTGATGTAGAATTACAGGTAGAAGCTTTAGCCAGCACACCGCGCAGGCATTGAACGCTATGCATCAGGCTATAACCCTTTTAATGGATGAAACCATGAAAGGGCAAAAAGTAGTTCTACAAAACCACATGGCTCTCGACCTTCTAACTGCTGCCCAGTGTGGCACCTGTGCCCTCCACCATTTAGGTCACTGTGTCTGCATTCCTGATCAAGCTGATCAGGCACAGGTAGCTCTCCAGGAAATGGATGCTGA
>NW_006475734.1:0-321 GCF_000325575.1 Pteropus alecto | reverse complement strand
GTAGCAATGAGGAGTAGAAACATCAATCAATGCCAGAGAAAAAAATTCTTAAAATTAACCAATTATACATAGAAAGTTGATATAAAGCAGCAGTAGTAATATAAATCATTGAAGTAGGGTTAAATTTTATCAATTAGAATACATTAAAATGTGTTTATTTTATACAATCAGCAATATAATAAAGATATTTAAAAAAACACACTGGAAGATAATGTTAAAACACATAAACCTAACACATATTGATATCCAGAATGTTTACAAATAAAATTAAACTCATTTCAACCACTCAATTTCCAATATAAGAAAAAAAGTTATCCTGGG
>NW_006475733.1:0-321 GCF_000325575.1 Pteropus alecto | reverse complement strand
CTTCATCCTGAGAGAACAGTGTGTCCCAGTACTACTCTGGACTCTCTGCCTTTAAATGAGACTCAGATTCATAATGGGAATGAGATTTCTGTGGTCTCGTCATGTGCCTTTGGAAATTCCAGGAACTTTAAGCTTTAAAGAAAGGTTATTCTTGGTCATAGTTTTTGTAGTTACAATCTACAGAAAACATGATATATTTAACTTCCCCTGGTAAAATTGTAACTTCTAGGTAAATAACTTGAACCTGTTACAGGGAACCTATTGTTTCAGTTACTATTATTGTTTACTAGCTACTTTCAGAACTTACTGCAGCCTTGCTTT
>NW_006475732.1:0-321 GCF_000325575.1 Pteropus alecto | reverse complement strand
TGACAAGTATGAGGAAATCAAATATAAAATTGGATTTAGAAAAGAACTGTAATTAACCACAAAATAAGGAAAACCACTTATTTGAACATCCCAGATTAGAAATAGTCAACATCAAAGAATGCAGATTAACTATTAAAACTTTATTATTATAGAACAGAAGTTCGGGGAAAGAAGAATAGCACAGTGAAAAGACAATTTTGAAATAAGTTAGAAATGAATAAACCATGAGAAGAGAGAGAAAAGGTGTTTTTATTCCTATCACTTTCTTAGGCAAAAGAAAAGAAGGAAAGAGAGAGGAGAGAGAGAGAGAGAGAGAGAGAG
>NW_006475731.1:0-321 GCF_000325575.1 Pteropus alecto | reverse complement strand
CACTTAATACAAAGAATGGTAATTTTTTGAAGGGCAAGTTATTCTCGCAGCATTAAAGGGAACCTCAAATTTATTCATGAGAAAATCCCCTGTAAATTTTTTCTTCCATGGAACTGCCAGAAAAATACTAGTTTGCTTCAATACACTTCCATCTCTTGAATCCAGGAAAATGTAAATAAGTGATGGGGAAGTAAGAAGGGCTGCTAACAACAACAACAACAACAAATGACAACTACCCTTGACTGAGAGCTGATGGCTTTTAAGAGAAATCTAAAATAAAAGTGAAAAACAATACAGCAGGTCCTTAGAAAACATATTTTC
>NW_006475730.1:0-321 GCF_000325575.1 Pteropus alecto | reverse complement strand
GAACGTGGGCCAAGCAAATGAACATTCAGTGGAAATTGCATGCCCCATGTAATCCCCAGGCAGCAGACATGATTGAGCTATACAACGAGCTGTTGAAACAGCACCTACGAGTAACCATCAACCCCCTGGGACTGTGCGTTCGGCTGTCTCACCTGTGGGACATGTGGTGGGGCCTGAATGAGTGACCTTGAGCTGGAGTTCCCTCTCTGGTAGAGCTGTTATTACATAGGGCCATGGCCCCAATTCAATTATGGGTCACAACCACTGAAACTCTGTTGAAACCTGGTAACATACTCCTACCTGCCCCTACTTGTCTGAAAA
>NW_006475729.1:0-321 GCF_000325575.1 Pteropus alecto | reverse complement strand
TATTTAAGAATACACTAAATTGTTAATTGTGTCTTTTGCAGATAAAACCAAGAAATCCTTTATCTATTGTAATTTCTCTGTTTCTTCCACAGAAAAATTGTCACTAATTGCCATTAAATGTAGTTACTGTATGGTCAAATTGACTGTCATTAAACGTATTTTCTACAGTCATTCGTTTTCTTGAAATTCAGTAATGTTCGATGTTTTCACCATCCACTACATCTCTTGAAATTCCTCTTCTCTTTTGGCTACAGGTCATCATTATACGCAGTTAACTGATCTTTAAATGGCCTCTTCAGTGGCTATTTCTTTCTCTCATTT
>NW_006475728.1:0-321 GCF_000325575.1 Pteropus alecto | reverse complement strand
ATCATATTACAATATATAAATGTATCAAATCAACAGGTTGTACGCCAAATTTTCCTAATGTTACATTTCAAATATATTTCAATATACAGAAAATAAAATACATGATTAGCACAAGATATTCCTCCCATTTCTTGCAACTGGTAAAAATTGAGAAATTTTATAACATGCCTGGTTATGACATAATGAAAAAAGTACTCATATATTGCTGGTAGAAATGCATAAAACTAAAGACTTTTGGAAAGCAATCCAAAAGCATTTATTTAAAAAAATTGATGCAAAAATTCTATTCCTGGAGTTTTATTCCATGGAACTAAAAGCACC
>NW_006475727.1:0-321 GCF_000325575.1 Pteropus alecto | reverse complement strand
AAGAAATAGAACAAGAAATCATCAGACTTGTGGAAAGACAAACAACCCCCAATTGCCAAAGCCATCCTGAGGAAAAAACAAACAAACAAATAAAAACAAACAAAAAATTATGCTGGAAGCATGACTCTGGCGCAATTCATATTGTACTACAAGGTGACAGTAATCAAAACAGTATGGCATTGGCAGAAAAACAGACACATGGATCATGGAACAGAATTGAGAGTCCGGAGGAAACCCATATTTCTATGGGCAATTTATTTTTGACAAAAAACCAAACCAAAACAAAACAAAAACATACAGTGGAGAAAGGAAAACCTCTTC
>NW_006475726.1:0-321 GCF_000325575.1 Pteropus alecto | reverse complement strand
GACGCCGCTGGCCGGCAGACGAGCGGGAGAGAGATCGTCCCGCTGACCTTGAAGATATGGCCCGCAGGCTGTGACACGGCCACGGGGCCAGGATGTCGGGCCTCCCCTGGGAGTATCAAGCATCCCCCGGATGGCCGTGGGAAAGCCACACCTCAGAACACTTCCTGCAATGGCCACGGGGCCTGCGCGGCGGAGCCTGGGTTCCGGTGGGGGACCCTGGACACCCGGCCCTCCAGAGCCATGAGCAGCCTGCTTGGTCCCCCCGCCTGGGGCGCTGTGGCCTCTGCATGGTCACCTGTGCCCTGCCGAAGGGCCCCCAGC
>NW_006475725.1:0-321 GCF_000325575.1 Pteropus alecto | reverse complement strand
TGGCAAAAGCCTCTCAGTGTAGGCTTCCCAATGTCATCCACCTCTTCCCTCGATCCTCTCTGGCTTGAGAGGGGAGTGTACGCCCGAAGAACCGGTTTCCACTCAGGTCCCTGGCGGAATAAGGGAGTACTTCACTTTAGAAGAGGAGGGTAACTGCTAGGCTTGCTTGGGCCTTTGACGTCTGGGGCCAAACTCTCTTCTTAGAGAAGGATGGCCGGGGCCGGTGGGGGTGGGGGGCACGGTTGCTTTCAACATCCAGAGCAATGCAGAGGTTCGCGTCTATCTGTGACCCGCCACCCCTTCGCTCTGAACACTGATTGC
>NW_006475724.1:0-321 GCF_000325575.1 Pteropus alecto | reverse complement strand
CAACATAAGGTACCTAGCGGCCTTTTGGGATTTTTTGTCAACTATAATCTATCTGCTGTGTCTGTTTTTATATAGTAGTTCAAATGGGAGAGAGCACAAGACACCCAGATCACAGATGTGCTGCATTTTTGTGCATAACTCTCAAAGCTTTTCTATTTGTGGGTTAATCCTCTCTAAGATGTAATTCATTTCTTTTGTTTTTGACATTTCTTGAGATTTTTTAAAATTTCTGTGCTGATTTCCTTGTCTTCCCTTCCTGCCCTGCCAAGTCTGAGAAAGTATGGTGAACATTTGAGTCAGTGCAGTGGGCCAGTCAATGAT
>NW_006475723.1:0-321 GCF_000325575.1 Pteropus alecto | reverse complement strand
GGGGTCGACCAGCACCGGCCACTGGCCCTACCCCGTGGAAGGTGATGAGGGATGCCGTGGGAGAACAGTAGACGGTGTCCTGCACACGGACGCCCGCACACCAGAGAGGTGAAGGCCAGCGTGGGTCTCAACATCCTGAATGCATTTCTCTCAAAGTATCTGGTCTCGCTTCCATGGTGGAGAACGTGGAAACGGACACGGGGCCCAAGGTAGGAGGCCATGGTACGGCCATGTCCTCGTCAGTCCTGGGTGTTCGAGACCTCTCCACAGAAACGCGGACAGACCCGCCCCTGACCGTGGGCGTAAAAAACGGAGCAGTGG
>NW_006475722.1:0-321 GCF_000325575.1 Pteropus alecto | reverse complement strand
CCTGATTAAGCCTGCTAATGGCTTCCCAGAGTTCCCTTAGGACAAAGTTAGAACTCGTAACCCGGCCAGTTTGAGTCCCCATGGCCCAGGCCTGTCCTGGCCCGGCTTCGTGTCAAGCCCCTCCCCCTCGGCCCCCTTGGACCAGGAGTTCTGTCCCCCCCACCCCCGCCAGCTGGGTCTCAGGCCCCTGGGGACAGCCACTGCTCTGCCTGTCACACCCCTCCCAGGGCCCCCTCCCAGGTCCTGCCTGCCATTTCCTGAGGGGAGTTCTCCACAGGGCTCCAGGCTGCGGCCACCGTCACACACTGGTGACGAACGTCT
>NW_006475721.1:0-321 GCF_000325575.1 Pteropus alecto | reverse complement strand
TAAGTAGAACCTTTAAATAGCCCTCAAAGAATTTCGATAAAACAATGATGTTCTCTGGAATGTAACTTCCATGAGGGTATTTTGGGAGAAAATAGTTCTTTAATACATTTTTGTTGATTGAATTAAAGAATGAAATCTATTGAGTACTCACTGTATGCCCAGGCATGGGGCTAAGCATTTATATACTTCATTTAATTTGCACAGCGACCCTATGAAATAGGACTATATTAGCCCCCTTCTGCTGATAAGGGAACTGAGACTTAGAGAGCTGAAGACTTTCTATGACCACACTGTTAACAAGTGCTGGGCTAATATTCAGAT
>NW_006475720.1:0-321 GCF_000325575.1 Pteropus alecto | reverse complement strand
GGGTTCATTTTTAAATGTTTATATGGTGTCATTGTGGAATTGCAGTTAGGTAAGTTGAAGGATCTTATTCTATAAACTTCTGGTATTAGTGTTAGAGTGACCTTACTTATTTCCAAGGCTTTTGTATTTGGGAGACATGGGTTACATATACATGTTTTTCTTTAGCACAGATATATAAGCTCATTTGGAACTGGAGTTATGTCCTAGTCACTACTTCTGTATACCCCACATGATAGAAGAAATTTCCAATGTCCATTCAGTGCCTTCTTTTCAATATTACCCTCACGTCAACCTCTGAAAGCCTTTCCCTAGAAGTAGTTT
>NW_006475719.1:0-321 GCF_000325575.1 Pteropus alecto | reverse complement strand
GAGTGCACTCTCAGCGTGGGGCCTGTGGGGCACCAAGAAAGTACAGGGGCCCAGCGGGAATGGGATTCTCGTGGTACCTGCATGTCGAGGATGGCATTACCCTCCAGGCTGGCCACGCTGGACCTGCCACGTTTCCAGGGATGCCATGAGGGTCAGATGGGGACATGCACTCAGTTACAGAAAACTTCGGTGACAGAAAACACTGCCAGCAGCTTCCCCAACTGGAGAATGGAGTGAAAGGCCTCACAGAGAGGCAAGGAGGGCATGGGACAGCAGTAGATGAGGACCCACTGCCCTGCGCTCACATGCACACACACGCAT
>NW_006475718.1:0-321 GCF_000325575.1 Pteropus alecto | reverse complement strand
TATAGCACAGTTAGAGGAATTTTGACAAATGTATGCAGTTGTGTAATCACTACAGCAATTGATATATAGAAAATTTCTGTTACTCAGTTTCCTCGGGCCCCTTGGAGATCAACCTCCACCTTTGTAAAAAAGCAAAGCAATTATTTGCTTCCAGTGACTATGATTTTCCCATTCTTGAATTTTATGTAAATAGAATCTTACAGTGTGTACTCAGTGTTCATTTTCTTTCACTCAGCATGTTTTCAGATTCAACCACGTTGTTGTGCGTATTAACCTTCCAGTCCTGTTTATTGCTAAGCAGGAATATGGATATACCAAAAT
>NW_006475717.1:0-321 GCF_000325575.1 Pteropus alecto | reverse complement strand
CATTTGTAACAGTCCCCTCCTCCTGACTCTGTCCTTCTACCCATGATTATATCTTCTACTTTATCCTTTATTCTTTTTCCTGATAATTTCCCAGTTATCCTTGAAAATACAATGTGAATATAATCTGCACTAATGAGTCTTTCCAAGCTTTCTCATGGACAATCACATTGCCATAGATGTTTTTCATGGATATAGTATAGTTTTGATTTTTAAAATATGTTTAATTATCTACTATACTAAAGATTCTATATCAGTTATAAATCATTTAGTTGTGAGTTATATAATCTATAACTAAAAATAGCTTAATATCTTACATATGAA
>NW_006475716.1:0-321 GCF_000325575.1 Pteropus alecto | reverse complement strand
CACACACACACGTCCTGTTATAAACTGCCAGTCTGGTTAGGCCGCCCTCTGTTTACGATCCTCCCGCCCCATCACCTCTGAGGTACAGACAGACTTTCTCAGTGGATGGGCCCCCTGTCCCCCTCCAGTCCCATCCTGGGCCGCCTCCCGTCCACCTGGCCTGGGGACCACCACCATCGGCTAAGCGCACAGACCTCGGACCATCTGCTGCTCACCAGCTCCTCACATGGTCCCCCGCTCCTCAGTGGCCTCAGCATCGTGGAACGCCGCACCCCGGTGCCCCCACCCAGCAGAGGCGGTGACCCGCTGCTCAGCTGACCC
>NW_006475715.1:0-321 GCF_000325575.1 Pteropus alecto | reverse complement strand
CATGTACATGCACCACACACATGCACAAACACACATGCACACACACCCTGGAAGGGCAGTCACTCTCAGACAGGAGAGTCTGAAGTTCCTTTTAAGGAGGAGGAACGACTGTTCTAAGGGTGCCCCAAACTGCCAGTTTCTGCCCCCACAAAGGACAGGCGATCTGAGCCATTTTGCAGCGGTGTAGATGGACCTGTTCCCTTCGCCATGCCTCAGACCGGCGGGGACCGTGCCCGGCCATCTCGCCAGCAGCCCCTCTGCCCCCTCGCGCCCTCAGCCACGCGGAGCCGGCAGCAGCTGCGGGAGCCCGCGCTCCGTCCA
>NW_006475714.1:0-321 GCF_000325575.1 Pteropus alecto | reverse complement strand
AATTGTCTGGGGTGACTGATCTTGATTTTGAAGGACACATAAGATTGCTGCTACACAACAGGGTCTGGAACGGATATTCTATAGAATGGATTTGGCCAATGACTGGCACTCACCCAAGATTTGGAAGGTAAGAGGGAAAGCAGCAGCTCCTGGCAGACACAAGGGCAGTCAGCAGATACGAAATTCTCTGGCTCCCTGGTGAACTCCTCCAAAACACCTGCTCTTGTGCTATAGGCAGTGGACTCCATTGGTGTCAGCTTTCCTGCTTTCCTGCCCTTTCTGAGTTCCTAAAAAGCAGCAGGAGTTTCTTGACCTTTTTTT
>NW_006475713.1:0-321 GCF_000325575.1 Pteropus alecto | reverse complement strand
AAACTCTTTTATTGGCGTTGTGTTGCAGACATATTTCATTCCCCAAATTGCAGCCACCTTGAGTTTGAAATTATTTGGAAGATGAAATTTAATCCTGTCCAAGAAGGAGTAAATTTTTCTCTTAAAAGAGGCCACATATGGGTGATACCGGATCGCCTTTGGGTCATTTCTCAACCTTCCCTATCCCACAGCTACTTTCATATTTGTGTTTAAGGAAATGCAGGTGCAAAACAGAGTCATCCATGGCCTGCCCCCATGCCTGGCTCAGGTGAGCCTCCTCACCCTTGTCCCTATCCTGTCCACATGCCTTCTTGCCTACCA
>NW_006475712.1:0-321 GCF_000325575.1 Pteropus alecto | reverse complement strand
GTGAAAAATCTAGATAGTGAAAATAAGACTTTGGGCTTATACTGATGATTTCATTTAAAAAAAATGTGTCCACGGTGCTTGGCACACTGCCTGAGATGCTCAATAAATGGTAGTTATTACCGGCATTGCGATCGTCAGTGTTTATCTTTTGATTTTGGTGTTTATGCAGTTCACCACTTCTCCATAGACCAACAGTCTTTGTAAGGAAGCCCTCAGATGTCCGGGTGACATTGAGAATTTCAAAAAGTAAATATCAAGGAGATGGCAAGGACTCCCATTGATCAAGATTGGAATGATTTCAAAAAAATATAAACAATGACA
>NW_006475711.1:0-321 GCF_000325575.1 Pteropus alecto | reverse complement strand
AGCCCAGAAGTCAAGACGTTCACTCAAAATTTAGAAACCCTGAGAAAGAAATCACTATGGCATCTATTCAGAAACGTGCCAGGTGAAAAAGACAGTCAAATAAATAAGGGGCAAGGGTGGGGGGGGCAGGAATGAAGAAATACTATATGAGAAAATGAAAAACAATCCACAGGAAATGCAGTTGGGGCACGATGTAAGATAACTTAGTTTGGGATGACAGAAAGGCTTCGATGCTGGACTCTGAAACAATCTGATAGATTCCGTGCACGGGCACTCAGAAGGCCCGGAAATACCACAGAGACTGGAGAAGGGCCTGCCACA
>NW_006475710.1:0-321 GCF_000325575.1 Pteropus alecto | reverse complement strand
TTTTTTTGTATATGTTTATCTCAGGTAAGAGATTGCAAATTTTGGGGCATGGACTACATGTCATTTATTTTCCTATTACTAACACCTAGTCTCTTCCACATATAGAGACCTAACATTTCTATTAAATGAATTGCATGAATAAATGGCTATAGAATACAGACAAAAATATCTTTATAGATAAATATTTATTTATATGCTTTACACATGTTATGTTTCCACAATTGATAATATTCTTATATTTGGTAATGTATCTTTATTTTCAAAAAGTTGCTTTTAAATAGGTGTAGTTTAGATACAACATAATCAATGTAAATATATATA
>NW_006475709.1:0-321 GCF_000325575.1 Pteropus alecto | reverse complement strand
TTATGTCAGTCTGATGAATCCAGGTGGCATGAGGTCAGGAGGCAGGTAGAGGCTCAGCCCCTCACCTTGAAGCCAGAGGAGGGGCCCTCTTAGGCAGAGTTCTCAGATTCAGAGAACAGCATGGTGTTTGTGGTGATAGGTAACAGGTAGACGATGTCATAGGCCTGCTCAAGAAGAGCTCTGCTACCCTGGCCCCTCCCCCACTTCATCTGCTAGCCAATCAACACCACTCCCTCCCCTCTCCCGCAAGGAAAGCGTCAGGCTCCCCAGCCTGGGGCTGTTGAAACCTCTGTGATTTCAGAAGCAGCAGTAATTTTCTTC
>NW_006475708.1:0-321 GCF_000325575.1 Pteropus alecto | reverse complement strand
AGCCTCATTTCTTTATCTGAAATATGTATAGTTATGTTAAAATTACATCATATATGTAAAGTTCCTATTATAGAATTTCTTAAGGAAGTAATTTTCAATAAATAATTGCTTGTCCCTATTAGTCTCAATAGAATCTCAACTGTTCTCACTCCCCACAGCCTTCGGTATGTCTCCTCAGTAAATACCACATTCTGCTTAGTACTTTATGTGAGTTGTATTTGCAGAAATATGCAGCACTGAACAAAAATATGAAAACTGAAAATATGTATTTCAAACTAGCTCAACCACTGTGTAATCATGAAGGAGGGACACAATGGAGAA
>NW_006475707.1:0-321 GCF_000325575.1 Pteropus alecto | reverse complement strand
CATGATAAAAACTCTCAGCAAGTTAGAAATAGAGAACTACTTCAACTTGATAAAGAACATGTTCAAAAATCCTACGACTAACATCATACTTAATGATGAAAGACTAAATGATTTCCTGTAATATCAAGAACAAAGCAAGGAGGTCTGCTCTCTTCACATTTATTCAACATAGTACCTAAGATTCTAGCCACTGTAATTAGGCATGAAAATGAAATAATATTATACACATTGGAAAAGAAGGAATAAAACTGTTCTTATTTGCAGATTATATGACTGTTTACATAGAATATCCCAAGCAATTCACCAAAATAGTCCTAGAAC
>NW_006475706.1:0-321 GCF_000325575.1 Pteropus alecto | reverse complement strand
GGTGGAAAGAGCAGCCGCCTGTTTTTCTGTATTGTTGGAAAAATGCCATGTCACTGTGAGCACCATTCAAAGCGGCTTCGGGTGCCACGCCCGCACTCTTCCTGGATGCGGGCCCGAGGCCATTACTGTCGAGAGCGAATTGCTGATCGCCCAAGGTATCGATGCCGAAATGTTGAAAATGTGCAGTTTGTGAGTCGTGTTTTTAAAACATTTGGTCGAGAACAGGGGAAGAGGAGTCGGGTGGCCATCTCCTGAGAATCAGTCAGTCGCCAGGCATTCATGTGGACATCATGTGGACACATCGAGGGCGTCACATGGGGG
>NW_006475705.1:0-321 GCF_000325575.1 Pteropus alecto | reverse complement strand
CTCAGGGTCCCGGCACCACTGCCACACCTTCCCACATGCTGGGCGATGGCTCCGAAGGATGAGATGGCCCTGGGCCTGTCTTCTGCCTGGTGCTGCGGAAGGCCGCGGCCACACCCCGTGTCTCTAAGTGACCTGGTCTCCTTCCCTTTCTCAGGTTATTCAAATTGAAAAAGCGTTACCGCAACGTGCTGGACACCATGTTCGAGCTGCTGCCCCGGATGGCCAGGTACTGCCTTGCCTCTCGGCCCCAGGGCCAGGCGTCCTGAGGCTTGTGCCCACTAGGGGCGGGCAGCTGGGCGGTCATGGGGGGAGAGGAGTCCC
>NW_006475704.1:0-321 GCF_000325575.1 Pteropus alecto | reverse complement strand
GCAAAATTTTTTGCCAAATCTATGCTTCTTCCTTTTTAAAGACTCTTATGGCAGAAAGAGCTGTCCTAGGTGGTACTGCCTGGCTCATAGTGAGCACTCACAACGTGGTAATTTTATTATTACTGTTTTGCTAGATTCCGGTTCTAGCCGTGTCACTGGGCTAACTCTGTGATCACAGAAAAGCTTTTAAGTTCATTGGACTTCACACTGTTCATCTATACATGAGGATGTTAGATAAAATTTGATCCTTAAGATCCCTTCAACACTAAAATTTTGTGATTTAATAATGTTAAGATGCAGGGACTATGCTTTCTGCAGCAT
>NW_006475703.1:0-321 GCF_000325575.1 Pteropus alecto | reverse complement strand
GTAGCAGTGCATACGAAAACAGGTGAACAGATCTGGAAACTGTTAAGGAGTTAGCATCTCTCCAGGAGTTGGAGATTAGGTATGAGAAAGTAACAGGAAGAAGATAAAAGAATTCTGGATTTTGGACTTAAGCAATGGAATAAATGTTACCAAAATGTACTGAAGTAATGAAAACTGGAGGAATACCTAGATTTCGTTGTTGTTGGTGGTGGGGGTTGTACTTGGGATTTGTTGAGTTGGCAATTCCATTGGACCGTCAAATGAAGCTGTCCAGTAGGCAGTTGAGTATATGAATCCAGAGCTTGGATGGTGGGTCGATTA
>NW_006475702.1:0-320 GCF_000325575.1 Pteropus alecto | reverse complement strand
TTCAAGAATAAAGAATTTCATTTTGGCTCTGCTACTGACCAGTGATACACATTTCCTCTATTTCATTTGATCTTAGCTACTAGGTATCCAGAAGTCCTTTGGGATATTCATAACTCTTCTTAGAGACTGAGAAGAAAATGAAGCCAGAAATGGAGCCTTAGTATTAAAAATCCCTTTCTATTTTTGCTATGTGTGAGTAACCAACTTGAACCTGTTTATAAACTAAAGACTGGGGAATAGGTAGATCCATTGCATTTCTCTCCTTTGATACCTTTTGGCTAGGAAGAGCTTTTGAAAACTAAATATGGCCAAATAACAAA
>NW_006475701.1:0-321 GCF_000325575.1 Pteropus alecto | reverse complement strand
TGGATGGCTTTTCATCCTCCTAGGTTGCACCGGTGGGGCTGCAAGAAGGGGTGACGAACTCATCCCCTAGTTGCTTCCATAATAGGAGCTTGTCTTTGAGAAAAGGGGCCCACAGGCCGAGTTACAACTGAATGTTCAGCTCCGGTGTCAAACATAAAGTCAATAGGTTGGCCCCCGACTATCATTTGGACCTTAGACTCCTGGAGGCCTAGAATGGAGCCTGATCTGGCCTAGTGCTGGCAACATAGGCTTTTTTTCTTTCAACTGCCCTTAGGAGGGTGCCAAGGCTCGGGCTAGGAGGATCCTACAGTTCTCCTCTAG
>NW_006475700.1:0-320 GCF_000325575.1 Pteropus alecto | reverse complement strand
AAGGAGCCTTGTGTTCAGCTCCTCTTACAAATGCTACACCCAGACTGCAGTCGCCAGGACCCTTCTGATCCAGCCTCTGGACCAGAGCCCAGGTTCCGACCGCAGCCCGTCTCTCCAGCTCACCCTGGAGTTTGCAGTCGGGATCCTGCAGGCATCTCTGTGGCCTATCCATACCCAAGCTTTCTGGTCTCACATGTGGGTTCCTTTTAGTCCGGTCCTTCAAGGCTCCCTCTTTGATACTCGGAATAAACTTTTGGTTTGCACCCCACTGTCCCCAGACATGTCGACTTGCACAGGCTCTCTATACACAGTGTTGGTTT
>NW_006475699.1:0-321 GCF_000325575.1 Pteropus alecto | reverse complement strand
GTGTGCAGTTTGGGTGGTTTTTGTTGAGTTTTAGACATTCAGTTTATTTTTATTTCAAGGGAAGAGATCTGAGGATGCCTCTCACTCTGCCATGTTTCTCCAAACTCCAGAATCACCTATTTTCAGTGTCACTTCAAAGGCTTCTCTCTCTCGAAGCTCGGGTCCCCACCAGCCACCTCCAGTAGCCACCAGGACTTATCACCTCATCCCCCCACCCCAATCCTCTTATGTTCTATTTTTTATAGTTATAATCTTTGTCACTATAAAGACACTAATTGCCATTCAATCTTAATAACAGAACCTTAAATCGTGTTTTCTTTT
>NW_006475698.1:0-321 GCF_000325575.1 Pteropus alecto | reverse complement strand
AAAAAGAATTCAGACATAAAAGGACAAAGGCTCTATGATTCTATTTAGATGATGTACACAGAATAGAAAATTTCAGAGACAAAAAAAAAAAAAATAGAGGTACCAGGGGATGGTGCGGGAGGGATGAATGAGCGTTAACTGTTTAATGGGTACAGAGTTCTTATTTGGGATGATAAAAAGTTCTGGAAATAGTGGCACTAGTTACACAATAAAGCAAGTGGATTGTATAGGTAAAAACGGTTAAAATAGTAACTTCTTTGTTACTTCTTCGTTAAACATTTAAATGTAAAATTCTTTTAAGAAAATAATTGGTAAATACTT
>NW_006475697.1:0-321 GCF_000325575.1 Pteropus alecto | reverse complement strand
CCTCGTCTGAGGATTATACCTTCATATGGCTCTGGACCGGTCCCTCTCACCAGGCCCTGGCCTGGTCCCCACAGCCCAGCCCCAGCCTGGTCCCCCATACCCAGCCACAGTCCCCTATCTCTATGTTCCTCAGGATCAACAGTTTCCTCACCTCCCTAATCCATCCCCAGGACTCCCAAAGTGGCCTTGGAGACAGGAAGCCCCATGTCCTACTCTTCCAGGGCGCCCATCACCCCCTCAGCACCACATTCGAGACCTCCCTGAGCACAGTCCACACTTGCCTCCGTACTTGACTCACTGTTTCTCAAACAGTTCCATACA
>NW_006475696.1:0-320 GCF_000325575.1 Pteropus alecto | reverse complement strand
GAAACAAGTATCAAAATGGCAGATATAAATATAATTATATCAATATTACATTAAGTGCAAATGCATTAGACATTTCAGTGAAAAGACAGAGGCTGTAAGACTGGATAAACCAAACAAGATTCAATTGTAAGCTGTCTATAGGAGATATATTTTAGATTTAAAGATACAAATAGGTTGAAAGTATAAAGATGGGCAAGATACATCATTAAAACAGTAAACATAGGGTAGCTTAAGTGGTTATATTAATATGAGACAAAATGGACATAAAAAAACTTTTAAATATGTCCCAGAGACAAACAGAAATATTATATAACAAAAAA
>NW_006475695.1:0-320 GCF_000325575.1 Pteropus alecto | reverse complement strand
GTAGGTAGGTAGGTAGGTAGGTAGTGGGTTTGGGTGGTGGACCGGAGGCAGGACAGGGGCCTGGCAGGGAGATGTGGTTCTGGGGCTCAGCACTCTCTGCAGTCAGCTTTGTTCTCTTTTCCAGCTTCAAGTTTCCAGCCTTCTCTCAAATGTCTTTAAGTTACTGATGACTCACAAGGTGAGGCCCCAGGCAGAGCTGATCAGGTCAGGCTGGGAGGTCTCTGGGGAGGTGGTGGGTGGCCACAGGGTGCTGAGAGGTACTTCTCTTATAGGAGACCTTGTTTTTTGAAAACATTTTTCTTTCCAATGCATTTGCATGA
>NW_006475694.1:0-320 GCF_000325575.1 Pteropus alecto | reverse complement strand
TTTTTGGCTTTTGATTTGTTTATTTGTTCTATTGTGTTCCCCATATGTAGAGTCGAGTACACCAGATAATCTTTTTCTTATGACTCGGACTTTGCTCATGGCTTTGCTCATTCTGTGTCTCTGCCTGGGGAGGGTGGGACCCCTGACACCTCCTATTACCACCCATTCATCCACCCAAACACCAGCTCCTCTGAGATGCTCCTCCACGTCCCACAAGTCAGAAAGGACTGTTCCCTCCTCTGCATTCCCATAGCACATTGTCCTTCCTGTATCTTCTGTTTCATTACCTTTAGTTACAGCTGTAACCAATGTATTATAAG
>NW_006475693.1:0-320 GCF_000325575.1 Pteropus alecto | reverse complement strand
TGATTTCCCTCTGGGCCTCTGGAATAAACAGAAAGAAAATTTTTCCTAATGATTCTCTGATCTCAAGAGACCAGGTTAGAAGTCAGGTGAATCCAGTTTTTATGACTCCATGTCCTTTAGATCACCTGCTTCCCAGAGATCTAAATCCCTAGTACCTTATCCCAATCTCAAATTCACATTTTATCTAAAATCTCAGACTAAGAAACCTGTCGGGAACAGGTCTCTTTGATTCCTAAAGGATTGATTTGTTGTGGAGACACAGACCTAATTGCTCCAAAAATTGCTATTCCCTCTTCAAAAAAGAAAGAGCTGTGTTCTTT
>NW_006475692.1:0-320 GCF_000325575.1 Pteropus alecto | reverse complement strand
GAAGGCCTCCAGCTTCTCCTCAAGTACTCTTTAGGGAACACCATGGTTAAAGGCATCAAAGATTTTGTGGCTGAATTTAGGAAAGATGAATCTTCCTTCAACCTGCAGAAACACTTTGCTCATTGGAGTGACTCGGCTGAATACTTCTGTGCTGTGAGTGCCACAGAGCTGGGGACTGCACTGGGAGCTGAACACAAACTCTGTGAGACACTAGGGAAGATAATTGCATATGAAGGATTTTGGATCCTGACATTGTAGAAGCCATGGTCCTCTTATTACACAGTGTAGAGGTGCTCGGGGACTTGCTGAGCCAGTGTGGG
>NW_006475691.1:0-320 GCF_000325575.1 Pteropus alecto | reverse complement strand
ATTATGGTTTTTGTTTGGATTTTCCCACTGAATAAAGATGTTGGACATCATTTTATATGTTAAGTAATCATTTGGATAAAGTAAGATTATATCTTTTCCTCGCAGCATATGTAATATTATTCAATTTGGCATATATATATGAAA
Organism: Pteropus alecto; assembly: GCF_000325575.1. Classification (NCBI taxonomy): domain Eukaryota; kingdom Metazoa; phylum Chordata; class Mammalia; order Chiroptera; family Pteropodidae; genus Pteropus; species Pteropus alecto. The sequence goes on along the minus strand of NW_006475691.1, from coordinate 176 downwards.
TGTATGTATGTGTGCATTTATATGTATATTATACATATAATATACATATGAAATATGTATATATGAAATATAGGACATCACCAGCACCCCAGAGGACGCCTTCTACATATAAAGAGGAGAATATGTTATCTTCCCAGTGGCCACTAAAATTCCTCATAGGACTGGTGTGGCAAACA
>NW_006475690.1:0-320 GCF_000325575.1 Pteropus alecto | reverse complement strand
GACAGCCGGTGCCAGCACTTTGTGTGTAATTGTGCTGTTTCCCACCGAAGACCCGCCAAAGGGCAAACGCTCTGTGCGCCCCCCTCCCCATGTGGTGACAGGTCAGGGCCTGGACGGGGTCTTCAGACAAGAGCGGAGACGGGACGGGACGAGCGTGAACGCGGGACAGTGAACGCGGGACAGCACCGGGGGACTTCAGTTCAGAGGACACAGTGATGCGGCGTCCGGGCCAGCACTTCCCAGGCCACACATGCTAGTTCTCCGCCCGCAGCTCCCGCAGCGTGGCCTGGAGCAGGCGCCGAAGCTTCCAGAACACGGGC
>NW_006475689.1:0-320 GCF_000325575.1 Pteropus alecto | reverse complement strand
TTTTTTTTAGAGCAGTTTTAGATTTATAGCAAAATCGAGAGGTAGATACAGAGGTTTTCCATATACCCCCTGCTCTCTCACACATGCATAGCCTCCCCCATTATCAATATCGCTCACTCGAATGGAACATTTTTTACCAAGGATGAACCTACATTGACAATTCACAATCACCCAAAGTCCATAGTTTTATCTTAGGGTTCACTGCTGGTGTTGTGCATTCTGTGAATATGGACAAATGTATAATGACATATATCCACCTTTATAATATTATATTCATTATTTCGGTATTTTCATTGCCCTAAAAATCCTCTGTGCTCTGC
>NW_006475688.1:0-320 GCF_000325575.1 Pteropus alecto | reverse complement strand
TTGTCGTTGCAGTTAGATTTATTTACTGCCATTCCCTTGTTGGACTGGAAGCTGCATCTTAGACTCTACTTTTTTGGGTTGATCCTGCCCCGTAGATCGAAGAGGCCGTAGGTACCTCTAGGACCCATGATGAGCGTTAGGAGGTGGGGACACCCTGGCAGAAGCTGAAATGCACCCACGCCAGCCTGCCCACCCTGACTGCTGTTAGCAGCCCGAGTTAAGGGGCTGCCAGTCACTTAAGTATCATTTTCATGACTAGCCTCAACTTACCCCTCTCCTGCTGCGGCTCAGCACTCATCCTCAGTTGGCACCATGCTCAT
>NW_006475687.1:0-320 GCF_000325575.1 Pteropus alecto | reverse complement strand
ACGCCCCACCCACAGATCTGTGCTCCCAGCGAACCAAGTCTGCTCGCAGATGCACCCCCAACTGTCAGGATAGAGCTCGCCCGGGTGCTGGCGAGGGCCGGCTCGCTCCTCAGAGCCGAGTGAGCAGAGGGGAGCCGCCAAGGAGAAGCGCCCGGTGCTGGCGGGAGGCGGGGCGGCCCCTGCCCGGCAGAGCAGCTGGCTCAGCAGCCGAGGGCAGCGCTGGGCCGCAAGGACCACAGATGGGAGGCCATGCTTCGCGAGGCCACCAGAATCACGCCAGCCCCCACCCTGACAAGTCCAATGCCCGGGCATGGCGGGCC
>NW_006475686.1:0-320 GCF_000325575.1 Pteropus alecto | reverse complement strand
CATGCCTCCCTTCGACCTTCGCCATGACCCTGGGCAATAGCACGATTATCCCCCATCTGTGGTCTGAGAAACAGACTCAGAGAGGTTGGCTGACTTACCAAAGGTCACGCAGTTGGCGAAAGTCAGAGCCACGTGGCGTCTCGGCAAGTCCTCCCTCTCCTAACCGGCCGCTCTGAGCGAAGCAGGCCGCCAGGTGGCCCACGCCAAGGGCTCTCCAGCTTTGCCCCGCCTTTAGCCCGGGCTCCTGTACACACGCGTGTGCCGTGGACACAGATGCGCGTGTGAACGCTGCGAGACGGGTCCGTGCAGCACGCTCACCC
>NW_006475685.1:0-320 GCF_000325575.1 Pteropus alecto | reverse complement strand
CAAAGGTCAGGTGCAAGCTTGGCATCCACATAGATCTCTATACAGTATGAGAATCAAGTCACTTGGCTCAATTCAGAGGAATCGGCGCCATGTCTGTGTGGGCACCGTGCTGAGGAAGGTGGAGACCCAGACGCCCGCCTCAGCCGGCTGCACAAGCTCGGACACGTGGCTTGACCTCCCCAAGCCCTGACACTGACCAGCACGTGCGCTGACACACGTGAGCAGCTCAGAACCACACCGGGCTCAGTCGGCACTCAGCAGGGCAGGCTGTGGCCATCGGCAACAGGTCTTCTGTAACCCCCAACGCTCTGTGACCTCCC
>NW_006475684.1:0-320 GCF_000325575.1 Pteropus alecto | reverse complement strand
ATCCCAGAGCATTTCTGGGGTCATAGGAATATCTTCGGTTCTAATGAGGTGACCTTTGGTGGGCTTCAGGATGGGTGTAGTTTACAGAAAGAACAAGTCATGTTTTAGAGGCTTTAAACCTTCATTTCTATACCACACTCTCCAGAGAGGGAAAATAGCTGAAAAGGGACTTAATAATCGATCGTGCCTAGGTGACAAAGTCTCCATATAAATCTCTAACATGTGAAGTTCGGAGAACTTCCAGGTTGGTGAATACATCCACGTTTCAGGAGGGTGGTGCACCCTAACTCTATGGAAACAGAAGCTCTTGCACTGGGATG
>NW_006475683.1:0-320 GCF_000325575.1 Pteropus alecto | reverse complement strand
GGTCCAGATTGAGAAGGCCTTGTCTGTCTTGATAAGGAATTAAGATGTTATTCTGAGAATAAAAGGTGTTATTGAAGAGTTTGAAGCATGGAAATAACCAGACCATGGTCATAATTTGGAAGAATGCTTGACTGCAGTATAGTAAATAGATGCAATCCAGGATGCCAAGAGAGCAGTTAAGAGGCTAATGCAGTAATTCTGGGGAACGATGCTGGTGGCCTTAGGTGTAGAATGGCAGGAGAGATGGAGAGAAATAAAATGATTGGAGGACCAGAGCGGAGAAAAAGTGGTCTTTATTCAGTTTCTTTCTCTCCCTTTTT
>NW_006475682.1:0-320 GCF_000325575.1 Pteropus alecto | reverse complement strand
GAGTTCCTTTTTATCACACTCTGATCTATTCTTTTTCCCATTCACTTCGATATACGGATTTGTGGTGTTTGTATGTTCCATTTCATCAAACGTGATCGAAACTATGCAAGTTCAGTGGTCAAGAGTTAACAAATAAGTTTTACTGCTTCATCCAAAACATCCTGAACTGAAACTGGCACTTTTACGGCAAGAGTACGATAGTGAATACGGTTCCTAGTTGAACAGTTTGGTGCCACTCCTTGATCTGGGTTACGGTGCCAGCATTTCTGCCACCATTGCTTTTGCCCCATCGGTGTATCTGTCCACACAATTGTTTCAGG
>NW_006475681.1:0-321 GCF_000325575.1 Pteropus alecto | reverse complement strand
TTTTTATCTTGTAATCTATTTTGTCTGATTTAAGTATGACTGTACCCACTTTTCTCGGGATGTCATTTGCTTGGAGTATCATTTTCTACTCCTTTACTTTGGTCTGTTTGTCTTTGCAGCTAAAACATGTCTCCTGAAGGCAGCATATACTTGGACTTTGTTTTTTAATCCATGCCACTAATCTGTGCCTTTTAATTAGTGAATTTGGTCCATTTAGATTTAGGGTAATTATTGGTACATGAGAACTTCCTATAGCTATTTTATCTGTTGTTTTCTGGTAGCTCCGTGTCTCCATTTGTTTCTTTGTCCTTGTGTTTCTGT
>NW_006475680.1:0-320 GCF_000325575.1 Pteropus alecto | reverse complement strand
TGTCCCCCTGGTTTCCCTTATCCTGCCATTTCCCATCCAGGCACATATAATGCTACCCCCTTGGCCATAGTATTAACAGCAGCCTTCACGTGTGCCTGAAGAGTTGGCTTATGAATCTGACTTCTGTTTTCCCTCAGGCTTAGACCCCAGGGCTGGGTGTTGGTGACAAAGAATGGAAGGAGGGCCTTATGTCCCATCTGGCCGTGACTGTGACTGTGAGTCCTACATCGTTTTCCTCCATGGTGCTCCATGCCAATCTCATGCTTCCGCAGATCCTTTTCATGTTAATAAGTGTCCTGGTGGCAGGACATAAGCCATCA
>NW_006475679.1:0-320 GCF_000325575.1 Pteropus alecto | reverse complement strand
CTTCCTCCATCAAGAATGGGGCAGCACTTGTTCTTCCTGGAAGACATACTCTACATGTAAATTTGCCTGCTTTGTATGTAATTCCTTTGCCCAAACTGCCATGTGTGGACTGGCAGAATGCCTCCTTCTCCATCATGATGGTCAACACAACTGTGTTTCGAATAGCGAATTCACCGTAAAGCAGAAGGAGTGAGGCAAGGGATCTATGCTCATGGAATTCACCATGTTCTCCACAATACTGAGGCAGGCAGCCTGATGAAGCAGTGGCATTACCGTTTGAAGGCCCAGTGATTGTACAGATTGGGTGGCCTTACCTTGCA
>NW_006475678.1:0-320 GCF_000325575.1 Pteropus alecto | reverse complement strand
TTCCCAGTGTCTAGCCCTAATTCAGGGGATTGACATTGACATTAGTTTCAAGTTTCAAATACAAATAGTCTATATCTGAGTGAGCCTGAATAAGTAAAATCTTCCGCAGGCGGTCAACCATCTCTCATTTGTGGTACATGGCAAAACTCACCACTGAGCTGGTATGAAATGTCCTTTAACCCAAGAACCTGATGCTGAAACTTTGGCTATAAGGAGAGAAGATAATTCCTTTCCATATTCCCAGCCAGAGCAGTAACTTAGCAGGAATTATACATAATTTAACTTCCAAAGTTAGAAAATTATTTCTGATTTAAAAAAAA
>NW_006475677.1:0-320 GCF_000325575.1 Pteropus alecto | reverse complement strand
TGAACAACAGATACGGTCGTAGCGATGAAAGGACTTGATGAGCTGCACGCGGGGTCCCAAACGTCAGCTCTCGTTATCGGATAATTCGAGGTGGAATGAACTGTGTTTCCCTTTTCCAGTCACCGGGCCATTTACTCTCCATTTCTTCTCATGTTAAATCCCCAGGAAATAAACTGAATTTTAAAACTTTGGAGCTTTCTTCTTACTGGCAAAGTAGCAATTAAGTCTCTATAGTCAGAGTATAGTTCAAAAATAAGGCTATGCATTTCATTGAGAGCCAACTGGGTGGAAAGTAAATGTCAAATGGAAAAGAAAAAAAC
>NW_006475676.1:0-320 GCF_000325575.1 Pteropus alecto | reverse complement strand
AAACCTCATTTTGGGAGGTGGTGAAAGAATGGAGGATGGCCCATGTCCTTAAAAGAAGCATTAAGAGAACCTTCAAGCTCATGGCTGATTTCTCGATCTAGGGGTCTGGGTATGGTTGTCCCTCTTTTGCTTAGACAGACTCACATAATAAAACTAATCTATATGTTAAGAAAGCATTTAGCCCCTGCATTCACCTACCTGTTTTTCATGGAGAGAAACACGATGATGCTGAACTGGTCTCAATTTAAATTCATGACAGTAATCTTAAGAGCATCTGCACGACTGTCTTACAATTTTTCTCATTCCCTTCACTGTACCAC
>NW_006475675.1:0-320 GCF_000325575.1 Pteropus alecto | reverse complement strand
TATAAACCAGGCCCAAGTTTTCCTCAGTCAACTGATCATGGAGATCTCTACATGAAGCCAGAGGTGCAGGCTGGGAGAGAGAAGGCAATGTGGCGGCATAGGGACTATGTCTGTGTGGGCCATGTCTTCATGTAACTTACCTCTATCTTCAGGGCCTGCTCGAACCCAGTATCACAAATGTCACTTTCATTTGACAGTGGAGTGCTTCTGTGCATACCCAACTTTATGGCTTGGTAGGTTAGACCACACCCAGTTCATGATGGGCAGCTCAGGTTGCATGGTGGTCTGTGGTTAAGCTTGTAGTCATTGAAACTCAACAA
>NW_006475674.1:0-320 GCF_000325575.1 Pteropus alecto | reverse complement strand
AACGCAATCTAGAATTCTCATTTTACAGATAGATATAGAGAAACCCTTACAAACATTCAATCATCACTTTCCTCTTGCCTACTGTGTGCAAAAAGCCAGCTCTAGAAGATGCAGAACACGCAGAGACAAGAGATCCCCTTGCTCCTAGTAAGAGAGATAAGACTCAAATATAATTACTTATAATACATGATGAAAAGTCATTAATAACCTACCAAAGACATGAAACAAACAGTCACATTCATATTCACTTATGCGTATGTGGAAAAATCTAGAAAGATATACACCAATGTTGTAATAGTGATTCTGACAGTTGGATTACT
>NW_006475673.1:0-320 GCF_000325575.1 Pteropus alecto | reverse complement strand
GCGGGAGATCGATCTGCAGAAGCGGGACCGGGCACGGCCCGCCCTGGCCGGCACCGCCCTTCCCGCCTGCTCCTTTCTGGGGGGGTTTCCGCAGTCGTGCCTGTTGCGTTCCTTGTCCCGCCTCTGGACGCTCAGCTGTCCTTGCTGAGTCACCATCACGCACCTTTTACTTCTCGGCTAACAGAAGGCAGCCCACTGGGGTCTGGAATCCCTACCGTTCCTCCCGTCATGAACCCCGGAGACGGGGTGCCGACGCCTCCCCTGGCCATTTAGTCGTCCGTCCGTGAGTGGCAGATTCTGGCCCCGCTTAGAGCCTGCGA
>NW_006475672.1:0-320 GCF_000325575.1 Pteropus alecto | reverse complement strand
CTTTCTGACATATCAGTACAGTGACAGTCCCACTACACCCAGCTCTCTCAAGATCGAAAGGAGCCTACCTTACCCATTAAAAAAAGCTGCTCCTCTACCATCTATGCAGAGATCTGGGTTATTTAAAAGTTATTTTTGAACCAATGTGCTATCAATTATTTCTTGAGCCTCACCCATTCTATTTGAAAGCGGTTTCGTTGTTGAGGTATCCCGTGAGTGAGAGTAAGCTGAGCCAGGTCCCGTAGTCACACTGAATCTCAGGGCTACTGAGAATTTAAACCTGTAATCCTGAATCACTATAAAAATAGGATATTAGGATT
>NW_006475671.1:0-320 GCF_000325575.1 Pteropus alecto | reverse complement strand
GGGTAAAGTCTGATAATTCCTGTTATATGTTCGGGTGGAAGAAGGTAGCCACTTGTTCACCTCCATGCTAGAAGAAGCTATTGTCTATCAATTAAACTAATAGATTTTGAAGATAAAATTTTGTTTAAAAAATTTTACTTTAGAAAATCCGTTGCCTCCCTCATCTATCAGTTTTGTTTTTAATTTTGTTTTTTTTCCTCCAAAACATCTTTCTTGTAAACTCACCCTTAGTTGAAGCTGAGAAAATGTTTTCAAATCATTTATCTGATAATAGTCTAGTATCCAGAATAATAAAGAAGACTTACAACTTAACAACAAAA
>NW_006475670.1:0-320 GCF_000325575.1 Pteropus alecto | reverse complement strand
GTTTTTTGGCTTTATTTTTATAGCACTAAATCCACAAGCATTAGTTGGAACTATGCTCAGTGTAACCGAAAAAGCACCTTTTTGTATTTTTGATGCCTTTATATATTTTAGAAGTTGCTTTTTCGGCAGGAATGGGAATCATCGAGCATTTGCTACATAGTCCTTCCTCTCAACTGTATCCACATACTTTGTAACCTTTTTTCAAATTTATTTTTCACTATATTTATTGGGGTGACTTTGGTTAATAAAATTGTATAGGCTTAAAGTATACAATTCCATAATACGTCATCTGTATACTGCATCGTGTGTTCATCCAAAGT
>NW_006475669.1:0-320 GCF_000325575.1 Pteropus alecto | reverse complement strand
CCATTAAAAAACTTTTTAAAGGCTATTTTGAGTTAATTTTAACTTCAAAGTTAATCTTTATTAAATAAATGTTAAATTAGTTAATACCTCTGCATTTAAATAATTTAACGCTGTTGATTCAATTATTTTATTGCCTATGAAATGATAAAGATTTAAATAATTCTAGGGCAGGATCTCATTTTGGAATTCATAAGTAAGATTTAAAAATATATGACATAGGAGTAAACAGCTGATTCTAGAACAGTACTTTGTGACTGCAAAACATGATTTCACAGCCTACACTCTCCTTCATTTTGTGTGTAGCTTAAGAAGCACAAAAA
>NW_006475668.1:0-320 GCF_000325575.1 Pteropus alecto | reverse complement strand
CCTGAAGTCCTCAGCTGAAGGAATTGTTTTTTCTAGAGATAGAATTAGAGCACTGGCTGCAATGAGTCATGTTCCAACAGGCTTTTTTCCAGGTCTCTGGACAAAGCTTCCATCACAATCCTTGAAAATATACCTGTCGTTATCACCTAACTTTCTATTTATGCTACCTTCTCTGACCAGCTCCTTAGATGCAGAGTCAATTATTCTTTCTCCTATATTTCTGAAGCAGCTTTGATATGCTTTCATTGTGCTACTGATGAAACTGTGTGATAAATTCCACCTGGGCTGAAGTTTGCTTTGATGTGTGTTTTGGGGAGCAG
>NW_006475667.1:0-320 GCF_000325575.1 Pteropus alecto | reverse complement strand
ACATCTTCTCTGTGGGGGAAGAGAAAAGAGTTGTTTATATTATGTAGAGTGCCTCTTCTTTCTATCGGGAACAAAGACGGTCTATGTGACAGATTACCTTATTTATGCTCTACCAGAAAATTTCATACTGGTTGATTAAGATTATGTTTCTGGGAGAAATTGAAACTGCCATTAGATCAGGTATTAAATCTGAAATATACTAAAGCATGGCATAAGCAAGTTGGAAACTAGTGTGTGAATATTGTATACTTTATAAATTGACATTTACAATTTGCAATTGATATTAAAGATTGTATCTCATGATACTTTTGAGCTTGAGT
>NW_006475666.1:0-320 GCF_000325575.1 Pteropus alecto | reverse complement strand
AGAGATCAGGGCCTGGTGTAAGAACTACTGGCCCAGGTTTATTGTGATGATGGCGTTCTCAGGAAAAGTAAGAGCAGAGCTGGCACTTACACAGCAAGTGAAACGAGGTGGAGTGTATGGAAGCTTGTTCAGGACGCGCTCAGGGAATGCCATTGCCTAACCGTGACTTGTGTCCACTGGAGCTGGCTGTCCACCAGCCTGGGTACTACCTGCCAACCCCACCTCCCTCCACAGAACCCCTCTTTCTCTACCCAGAGCTCAGAACACTGCCCCGCCCTCCCTGTACCCCAAATTTCTAAATTCTAGAAATAAGGGACAAC
>NW_006475665.1:0-320 GCF_000325575.1 Pteropus alecto | reverse complement strand
CACAAAGGTTGGGGACCGCTGTGTTAGATGGGCTTTGTTCAGACACAAATTATAGTGTTGTTGACCATGAATTCAACGTGAATGAGTCATTAATACGTGTTAAATAAAGTGTTTCTAAACAAACACGTAAAACCAGGCTATATATATACTGGTTGGTTGACGAAAATATTGTGACCAAGGCTCACAAGAACTGAACCATGTGTGTTCCGTGGTTCAGTGGTTCAGCGTTTGTTAATGGAGCATTCGCCTGCACTTTGTAGAACGTAACTCCCACCAATAGTGGGAGTCGCCTGTGTTTCCTAGCGCCGGCCACGTGCCAG
>NW_006475664.1:0-320 GCF_000325575.1 Pteropus alecto | reverse complement strand
GTGCTCCAGGTGTGTCCCTTGTATGGGTTGTGTGTTTCCTCTATTGTTATTGAGCCTTGATTGCTGTTTGTACATCAGTGGAATGAATTGATCATCTGGCTGATTAGTTGTGAGGACTGGCTGCAACTATAGCTATTGTGCAAGGGCTGACTTTATGGAACAGGATTTACTTTAGTGGTGCTCTGATACCTGCTGAGTTTACCATTTAGGTGTGTCATTTGTGGAGGTGCTGCTCTGGTGTGGCCTGAAGCTGCACCCCTTTGAGAGAAGCTATATTGCAGGCCAAGTTTAGCTGCTGCCTGTGCCCTTCCTGGGGGCCA
>NW_006475663.1:0-320 GCF_000325575.1 Pteropus alecto | reverse complement strand
CAGGCGAGGCCAGGCGAGGCGAGGAGGGGCCTGGCCTGGCGGAAGGTGAGGAAGGCTGGGGGCGGGGGGTCCCTGGTGCAGGCCCCCAAGAGGTTGATCGCTGTCTAAACCGGCATTAGAGGAAGACAGCCGGACGTCCAGGGCAAGGCGTTGAGGTGATCGGAGGGTAAATGCTAGAAAGGGACATCACGGAGGGGGGTGGGGGAGGGAGGGAACGGTGTTCCCTGATGCCCGGGGCATCACCACGGGCAGGGGAATGGCGCGACGGGGAGGAGCAGAACATCCCTGAGGACGGAGCGACTCCGGGGGGGAGGGGGGCG
>NW_006475662.1:0-320 GCF_000325575.1 Pteropus alecto | reverse complement strand
AATTTCACGAGATGAAAAAGGTTCTCTGGACGGTGTTGGCGATGGCTGCACAACACCGAATGGACTTGATGCCACTGAACAAGACGCTTCAAGACGATGCAGACAGTCAGTTGGACGTTATGTGTGTTTTGCCACAATTTAGGGAAACAAGGACAGCCCGTAAGGAAATGATCAAATCCACATCGCATCATAAAGGGTCGCATCATGCGTCTTGTTCCCCCCATGAGGCTATGAGCTCTTCGAAGACGGGTCTCCTGGGCCGTCTTCACCTGTCACCCCAGCACTTGAGTCAGGTCCGCAGAGACGTGAGACTCTCAGCA
>NW_006475661.1:0-320 GCF_000325575.1 Pteropus alecto | reverse complement strand
AGCCCCAGGCTCAGGTCCAGCCCTGGCACTGTGGCTGGGCGACCCGGGCAAGCCCCATGCCCTCCACGGCCGCCTGCGCACGACGGACACCGGGGTCATATTCGAGGCACCTTCCACTCCCAGGATGCTCGGGACTCGCCTCCAGATGTCTCTGGAGGCAAAGGGCGAGGCGATTCGCTCGGGGTGAAAAGGGGGCCGGCATTTGTGGTTCTGCCGGGCAGAGCGGTGACGGGGGAAGCGCTGGGCCTGACGCAGGGAGGTCTGTGCTTGAGGCCTCCCCCCGCCACCCCGGGCCGCCTCCTGCAGCTCGGGAGTGGGGA
>NW_006475660.1:0-320 GCF_000325575.1 Pteropus alecto | reverse complement strand
TTTTCCGAAAGACATTTACGAGAGTGTGCACCGAACTATTCTTAATTTCCCAAAGCTGTGAACTACCTGAAACCTTGTAAGAGTATAATGTGTAAACAAATTCTAGTCTGTTTCAACAACTACATGCTATACCTTCCTAAGGAAGAAAGATTTTTAAAAATACACAAAATAAAATAGAATCTCACAAACTGTAGAATACATGAAGCCTGACACAAAAAGAATTATGATTTCCTTATTTATGATTGGTTGGCAGTGGTTACCTTTGTGGCAGAGTCCTGAGGGGACTTCTGGAATGCTGGGTGACAGTATGTATTTGGGTT
>NW_006475659.1:0-320 GCF_000325575.1 Pteropus alecto | reverse complement strand
AATGATGCTAACATTTGCGTTATTAATATATCTTGGAAAGAATATTTGTAATTGGATGAGCTGATTCCCATCACTAAGGTCATACACCAATAATTCTCTTTAGTTTCCCAGTCCTCAGCATACTAATTCTATATCATCGTCATAGTGAACGTGACATGTAATAACATTTAACAAAGTGTTCTATGAGCTATTAAACAGAGTACCAATGTCAGATTACAGTCTTGCTATACATTTATCCCCTTAGCCATCCCCATTCCTGGCTCACAGCTATTATCGTTAGCATTGATTGACCCTCTAACTTCTGGTTTAATTTCTACTGG
>NW_006475658.1:0-320 GCF_000325575.1 Pteropus alecto | reverse complement strand
GTGTGTGTGTGTGTGTTAGCATTTCCTTATTTTTCTGGCACTATAAGATGTTCCAGGCTCATCTTGAGTATTTCCTGCTGCATTCCTAGAATCAGCCATTTCTCCAAGGCACCCGAGCTCCTTTTATTGGAGAATGGTGTTAGAAACCATGAGTGTGCTCATTGCTATTGATGATTGGTTTTTAAACTCTACTTTGCATTATATTTTAATGATTATTCCATGTATCTCTAAATGGTCACAGTTGGTGACCTGTCTATAATTTTTACCTCATATTAAGTTTCCTTTTTTTGTGTGTGTACGTTGTACACATGTACAATGGA
>NW_006475657.1:0-320 GCF_000325575.1 Pteropus alecto | reverse complement strand
TGTTCACTACTTCCAGGCCAAGGTTTTCAAAAAATTGGGTGTGCTTTCCCCACTTTGTCCAGCTGGAAGCAGACAACTTCAATGCCACAGAAGATGGTAGACTCACTAGATAAAAGAAGCCTGAGTCCCTGCATCACCCTGAGGAATAAAGCTACCCTCTGGCTGGGACAGTGGACTAGTACATGAGTGAGAAATAAACTTCTGTTGTGTTAAGCCCCTGAAATTAGAGAGTGTTTTGTTGCAGCAGCTAGTACTGCCCTAACTAATACACATAGCTTATACAAAGTCTGTATTTACATACTAAAAGCAAAATGGAAGAT
>NW_006475656.1:0-320 GCF_000325575.1 Pteropus alecto | reverse complement strand
CTGCGGGTCACCAGTTGCGCCCCGCCCGATTCCCGTCTCACCACATGGCGGGCCACCTCGAACACCTACTCCTGCTATGATAGCTCGACTGGATCCCCCTTTGGTGAATATGAAAAAAGAATGACATTTGACCCCTTTAAAATTACCTGGATCTACCGCCCCGCTCTGTTCAGGGTTAGAGCAAGGCCTTCAACAGGCAGCTGCTGCTGGAGAATCCATTCCTGGGTTCTCCTTGATGGCTTTTCCTGTTTATGACGCACAAGACCAGCAAGGACAGGCCCAGAGGGCAAATGGATGTTACCCACATACCTGAATTTGGC
>NW_006475655.1:0-320 GCF_000325575.1 Pteropus alecto | reverse complement strand
ATATATATGTATATAGATCTCAAATTTTAAAAAAACATGATCATTCTCAAAAACTAAAATCAAATGAGTTCTTCAATCTTCTTACAGTCAGAGCACATAAAATTCCATATACCCACGAGAACAGTGTTACAAACACTAAGCTTGAGAAGAAGGAAAGCAATGATACCAACTATGACATGTTATTAAACAGCTACTAGGTGTTAGAAAGTTTGGGTATGTTATCTTAGGTAATCTGCTTAGCAACCTACAAACTAATTCAGAGTCCTTTCATAGATGAGAAAACTAAGAACCAGCCTGATGAATGACATGATCAAGGTCAC
>NW_006475654.1:0-320 GCF_000325575.1 Pteropus alecto | reverse complement strand
CTGGGTGTGCCTCTGTCCTGACCTCTTTGTATGAGGACACCGTCATGTTGGATTAGGGCCCACCCATCTCACCTCATTTTACCTCGATCACCTCTTCCAAGACTGGATCTCCAATTATAACTCCATTTCGAGGGGCTGGGGTTTAGGGCTTAAATATGTGGATGGCGGGAACGGCTCGATTCAGCCCATAACTGAGATTTGTGAGGTGACTGAACGAATGGAGTTATGCTAATGAGACCCCCCTTTCTGCTCAGGAGGTCTCCGGCCCACCAAAGGCTGGCGCTGCTTTATATTCAGGGCAAGTTGCAAGCCCTCCCTTA
>NW_006475653.1:0-320 GCF_000325575.1 Pteropus alecto | reverse complement strand
TACAGCTAACAGTAAATAAAAATAGATGGTAGGTATTTTCACTATTGGTGAGAGTGAAAAAATACTAATTTATTAGGCTTTAATGAGTAAAGAATGTATGCTGTAAAATGCAGGCTACTAACAAAGAATTTTTAAAGCATATAAAATTAATAAGTTTTTGTAGAAGAAAGTAAACAAAAATATTTCCTGTGAAAGATAAGAAACGAAATAAAAGATAGAGTTCAAAAAATAGTAGTGGTCATCCCAATTAAATGAAAGCTATATAATAATTAATTACAATATATTTATACAAATAAATAAGGAATATAAATAATAATTAT
>NW_006475652.1:0-320 GCF_000325575.1 Pteropus alecto | reverse complement strand
AAGTTCTCTGCCTTCCCGGACCTCAGTCTCCCCATCTGTAAAATGGGGCAACAGTCTCTCCCAGCCAGGGCTGCTGGGAGGACCATACAAAGCACGTGAGTGAGTGCTCAATAATGTGTGACCGATGTCAGGATGGGCCTCATCGAGTCGGAGCCCAGTGGGTCCTAGGCCGGGCTACCAAGTGGCCCCAGGAGGCTGGGAGAGCGTGTGGCTGCACAGGCCTGGGTTTGGCCTCATCTTTGGAGTGGTGGCCACCATTTACCCAGCACAATGCTGAGACATCGCACCCGCCAGCTCTGTAATTCCCCTCAGCTGATGAC
>NW_006475651.1:0-320 GCF_000325575.1 Pteropus alecto | reverse complement strand
GTGTGAGTGTGAGTGTGTGAGTATGTGTGAGTGTGCGTGTGTGCGAGTGAGTGTGTGTGAGAGTGTGAGTGTGAGTGTGTGTATGTGTGTCAGTGAGTGTGCGTGTGTATGTGTGGGAGTGTGTGAGTGTGCATGTGTGAGTGTGTGCATGTGCGTGAGTGAGTGCGTGTGCATGTGAGTGTGTGTGTGTGTGAATGTGTGAGTGAGTGTGTGTGAGAGTGTGAGTGTATGTGTGTGAGTGTGTGTGAGTGAGTGTGTGCTTTTTCTGGTGTCCTGTGCTCTGCATACCTGTTAATTGACTCGTGCTGTAAAGACAGGAC
>NW_006475650.1:0-320 GCF_000325575.1 Pteropus alecto | reverse complement strand
TCACTCTTCCTTCAGTCTATTACCATATTTTATTGGTCTAAACCCTTCTTCTGTCACCTTCTCTTTATCACCATTGACATTCCTATAGATCAGAGAGTCACTGCCCCTTATTGCCTGGGCTAGTAATCAAGTCTCTGGGCATTCTTCCTAATTTCTACTGCCATTTACAAAAAGTTACAAATGCTTAATATGAATAATAAGTCCCTATAAAGTGCTGTCTCTGCCCACCTCTTGAAGTTCATCTCTCATTCCTCTTCATTTCTTATCTCTCTGTGCTTTGGATACATGAGACTTACTTCAATTGGTTACTACATACACTT
>NW_006475649.1:0-320 GCF_000325575.1 Pteropus alecto | reverse complement strand
AAAAAAAAAAAAAAAAATTCTCCAAGGTAATCTTTCACTTATTAAATATTCCATTCCACTGTGGATTTCTTTTAAATAGGGAAAGGGTATTGAAAAACTTACAGGAGAAATATTTTACTACTATTTTATTCCTATCCTCTCCCCTTGCATTTGCATATGACATTGATCAGGAGAAAGACACTAAAAGCAAAATGGGTGTTTTACCTTTAAATATCCTTCCGTGATATGAGTGCGGCTCTTGGTATCATTTTGAATAGGTGGTACGTGGAGTGGCTCCCAAATCTGCCTCCTGCTCTGCATGATCTGGTTCTGCTGAGATG
>NW_006475648.1:0-320 GCF_000325575.1 Pteropus alecto | reverse complement strand
CCATTATGCTGTACACCTGAAACTAATATGAAATATTGAATGCCAATTCTAATTGGAAAGTACAAAAAATATATATTATATAAACAGAATCGAACAGAGTATAAAGTTTTGGGATTGGCTTCTTTTACACAACATAATTTTCCAGAGGTTCTTCCAGGTCATTCTAGGTATTGTGAATGCAAATTACCACAACAGAGTCATGTTAGGTTCACCGAAGGATAAACACACAGAGCCGAAGGGATTAAGCAAGATTTATTGTAGCAGAGTAATAGCTGAGCTGAGACAAAGATGGCATCATCCCTGAATGCGAAGGGACCTGA
>NW_006475647.1:0-320 GCF_000325575.1 Pteropus alecto | reverse complement strand
GCTGGGTCCGTCAGCCCCCAGGGAAGGCACTGGAGTTCCTCGCAACTATTTGGTGGGATGATGACAAGTATTACAGCCCATCGCTGAAGAGCCGGCTCACAATCACCAAGGACACGTCCAAAAACCAGGTGGTCTTGACAATGAGCAGCACGGACCCTGCAGATACGGCCACATATTACTGTGCACGGATGGCACAGTGACACAGCACAGGGGGCTCCTGCACAAGAACCAGGCTGGGTCCCAGCTGGACTCTCTCATCTGCAGAACAGGAAACTGTGGGGAGCTGCCATTTCCTCTAGGCTCCGGGGGATCCTCCTCCA
>NW_006475646.1:0-320 GCF_000325575.1 Pteropus alecto | reverse complement strand
TCCCCTCTGCCCAGGGGAACCGTGAACCGTGCTCTGAAGACACCAGGGTGGGGAGGACACTGTTGCATTTGCTCTCTGTCCTCCCTCTGCTCAGCCCTGGAGGTTGACCATTCTCAGGAAGTACACAGCAGGCAGTGAGAGAAAAGCCCCAGCTTTCTAGCCCAAGGACCAGCAGGGGAGTCGGGGGCTCTGAGAGCTTGGAAGGGGCGGGGATCAAAAAGGGGTAGCAGCTTAAGAAAAGGACCCTAGGAGAGTGACGTCAGAAATACGGCGGAGTGAGAGACGTCCCCAGATCGCTCCCCTTGAAACAACAATAAGCT
>NW_006475645.1:0-320 GCF_000325575.1 Pteropus alecto | reverse complement strand
TTCTTACTCAACCACTTCAGCCACACTGGCCTCCTTGATGTTTCTTAAACATATTGTGCACGCTTCTGCCTCAGGGCCTTTGCTCTTACTGTTGGTTCTTCCTAGAATACTCTACTCACCAGTCACTCACTTCATTCACCTATCTGCTCTCATGTCACCCAACACAAGAAACTGTCCTAGATCATAGCACCACTGCCCATCATTCTCAGTCCTCGCTCTGCTTTATTTTTCTTCAAAACACTGACATCTATCTATCTATTGTCTGTCTCCCCCAATTAGAATGTGAGACTCATAATAATAGGGACTCGTTTTTCTCTTTT
>NW_006475644.1:0-320 GCF_000325575.1 Pteropus alecto | reverse complement strand
CTGTTTCCTCCCAGTCAATCACTTGTTTTTTGGCTCAAACGATAGATATGTATTCTCTCAAAATTCTGGAACTGGAGGTCCGAGATCAAGATGTCCAAGGTTTGTTTTTTTGGTTTATGGTTTCTTTTTCACTTGACACAGAATTGACACAGAACATTATATTAATCTCAGGTGTAAAACATGATGATTCGATATGGGTAGATGTTGCAACATAATCACAGTAAGTCCGGCTGACATGTCAGCCACACAGTTTCATGGTTTCTTTCTCGTGATGAGAACTTTCACTTTGTCCTCTCTTAGTATCAAGGATACGATACAGT
>NW_006475643.1:0-320 GCF_000325575.1 Pteropus alecto | reverse complement strand
CACTATTATTTTCTCAGTGGTTATCTAAATTTTACTAAGGGATGGAGAAGGGTAACTCTAAAGTGAGCGCCACACCATCAACCAAATATCACCTGACTCACTGTGATGCTCTCAAGCCTGTCTCTTGATGGTCACGTGAATCCCGCAAGGAAGCCTCATGTGTATCGTGAGATTTTCTAATTCCTGTTAGAAGATTTCTAGGCAACTTCCACCTCACTTTTTTCTGCAAGGCTAAAATAAGCCTCCTCAGAATACGTTGAGGTAAAAGCCTCAATATCAATAACTTAGTTTTCTTTCCTTGGTGGTTAAGCCAGTCCCTC
>NW_006475642.1:0-320 GCF_000325575.1 Pteropus alecto | reverse complement strand
AGACCCAGAACCCTTTAAATAAAGAAGAGGATGGGTTTCCTTCAGGAATAAACTGGATTATAAAGCATGTTTGGCCATTTCTCCTGCCAAGCAAACTTCCAAGAGAACAACCTGGTGCAATGCTGGACACTCCGTCCACTGGGAGGATTTTCTTTCACCACTGCCCTTCAGGGATGTTCCACAAAGGTGCTATAACACTGCAGCCATCCATTTTCTTTTCAAACAGTACAAACTTCCAGTTATAAGATAAACAAGATCTGGGTATCTAATATTCAGCACAATGATTATAGTTAACAATACTGTGTTATATACTTGAAAGT
>NW_006475641.1:0-320 GCF_000325575.1 Pteropus alecto | reverse complement strand
GCATTCGTTCTGCTTTCTGTGAACTGCTGAAGATTCTGGTCACTGATTCAGACGTGGCTGGGGTGCGGGGAGGGGTCTCCCAACAACAGCAGGCTCTGCGTCTTACAGTTGACTCGATTCTGAAATTGCTGACTCGGAGAGAGCATCGGATCCCACGGGTTGAGGGGCTCAGTCACACAAGGCCACCTTCCACCTCAGATGCTCATCGCGAGCCCAGGTTGTCACCTGTGCTTCTGAGCAACCAGCTATGAATCGGAGGTCCCCACAACCCCGTCCTTGGGTTCCATTAATTTGCTAGAGCGATTCACAGAACGCAGAGA
>NW_006475640.1:0-320 GCF_000325575.1 Pteropus alecto | reverse complement strand
GAGATCAGACGGGGCCGTAGACCGAGGTCATTACTGAGCGTGGACCTGTTTGTGCGGGTCTCTATGTCTTTAGGGTTAATTTGCAGACGTAAACTCCTATCGACGGGGAGGCACGTGTTTAAGGCTTTCGCGCCTAACGGGGGCAGCGGTGGGGGGGGGGTCGTGCCCAGAATGCAGTGCAGCGCTCACGTCTGTGCACGTCGATTTTGTCCACACTTACTTCAGAAGCGACCGCTATAGCTTGTGAGTCTCTTTTGGGCAGAGAACCCGTATTCCTCCATTTTTGACCCCCTCTGTGCTGGCGGGCACCGAGCAGGGCC
>NW_006475639.1:0-320 GCF_000325575.1 Pteropus alecto | reverse complement strand
GCCCCATTTTAGAATTTAAGAGGATTAATGTATGAAAAGTACTTAGGCCAGGCCTGGCATTCTAAGGTCTTAATAAATGAAAGCTGCTGTAATTGTGGGTGTTTCTATAGTAGACATTGGAACAGCAAATGTATTCTGCTTTCCAAACTCAGATGTGCCTAAAACATCCCATCACTTTATTACTTTAAAAAAATCAAGTGAAACTCAAGTCTAAGGCCCCAGTTCTATCAGGCTTTCAGGAAACTCAATCTCAGTTATTATTCCAGCCCATCCATCCCCAGATTTCACAAGCAGTCCAGACAGTAAGGAGACTGACCCCC
>NW_006475638.1:0-320 GCF_000325575.1 Pteropus alecto | reverse complement strand
CTTTCGTATACAGTCTTTCTTCTGTGCCAAAAAAACAGAACGCCACAGTGCGAGGCCTGTGGTGTCGAAGTGTAATTTGAAGGGCAATCCTTCTGGGGAGCATGGGGTAGGAATCTGTGTGCTCAGGAGAGTGGTTCCAGAAATGAACACCATATGTTTGCTACTCCATGTGGAAACGGAAACCGTCTCCAAAGATTTTACACGGACACTGGCCAGCTCTGAAGTATGAAGGCAGGCATGTACATGTACTTAATTCAGAAGTCTGACCATGCTGACGTATAATAATTGAGGCTAAGGCTTGGAAAGACGCGCCTCCACTC
>NW_006475637.1:0-320 GCF_000325575.1 Pteropus alecto | reverse complement strand
GGAGAGAGCGTGCTTCCCTCTACCAGAGCTTCTCAAACTATCTGCGGGGAAGAAACTTCCTTCTCCCGGTCTATCGCAGACTGATACTTTCGTAAAATGCAGTAGAAATAAAAAGAGGTCACTGATTACCTTCCTAGACTCTGGAGCAATGTTAAATCGCTACAAAAGTTTCTAAAGTTGATATCGTTAGAGACGGAGAACAAGCTGTTTATGGGCAGCTACCACCCTGCAGACCACACGAGGCGAGTAAGGACGATCCATCACACGCTGTCTCAGTGCGAATCATGTGTAGTATCAAGTTACGTATGTGGGTACCATTA
>NW_006475636.1:0-320 GCF_000325575.1 Pteropus alecto | reverse complement strand
CAGAAGCTGTCCAGATAGATGCTTTTGGCCAAAAGTGTGTTTTTTTCGTTGAAATAGCCAGACGAGTGACGTTCTGGATTCATCTGGAGGCCGTGAGCAGTGGAAGTGGCCCGTAGGGGGAAGAGGTTGCTGTGGGTTCCAGATACCAACCCACTTTCCTGCAGACCTCACGTAGATCCTATCCGGGGCTACTCATGTAACCCGCTGTCACCTCACGCTTACCCCAGGGTGCAGTCGTGGTAAAGTGCACCCACCCCCCCCACCCCCGCCACCGTGGAGGAGAATTCGGTCTGTGGCTACCAGCTCCTGAGGTGCTGGTG
>NW_006475635.1:0-320 GCF_000325575.1 Pteropus alecto | reverse complement strand
TGTAATGCCAGAGCCTTAAAAAAATGATCTTTGTATTACAGCATTTGACACCCAAAATTTCTATAGAGCAATTGTAAACAAAGAAGAAACCTTAAATTATCACTTATATCAAAAACATATAGTTCACAGAGAATCGGAAAGGCATTTGTCATGTAAAACAAAACGATCTGTTCCCAAAACATTTAACATCTATTGCATTTATAAGAAGCATACCCAGAGAGTTAATTTCATGTAGGCAGACTCTGGGGCTCTACTGTGATATGAGCGACTTAAATATGTATTTCAACCATTGGAGGAGAACATTTGATCTAGATATATAG